>NC_088242.1:29626454-29901454 GCF_036934945.1 Oncorhynchus masou masou
GCCTTCACTCCATTTAAAGGGATATCAGCCATATTCCTTTTCCTATGGCTTCCCCATGTTGTGAACAGTCTTTAGACATAGTTTCAGGCTTTTATTTTGAAAAATGAGCGACAAAGATCAGATCACGTCAGAGGTTTGGCAGGGTGCCAGCAGAGTTTTTCATGCGCAACAGAGTGGGGCAGCCATTTTCTCTCTCTATCCTATTGAAGAAACTACAGTCCTGTTGACATATTATCGATTATGTATTCAATAAAACAACTTGAGAATTGATTATAAAAACGTTTGACATGTTTCTCACAACCTTTACGGATACTATTTGGAATTTTCGTCTGCCCCGTTGTGACCGCTCGAGCCTGTGGATTTCTGAACATACGGCGCCAAACAAATGGAGGTATTTAGGATATAAAAATAATCTTTATGGAACAAAAGGAACATTTATTGTGTAACTGGGAGTCTCGTGAGTGCAAAGATCCGAAGATCATCAAAGGTAAGCGATTATTTTTATTGCTTTCTGACTTTCGTGACCAATCTACTTTGATGCTAGGTGTATGTAATTTGTTGTCCACTTTGAGACATGTTCTTACATAAACGCTTGGTATGCTTTTGCCAAAAAGCTTTATTGAAATCTGACACGCCAGGTGGATTAACAACAGGCTAAATTGTGTTTTGCTATATTGCACTTGTGATTTCATTCAAATTAAATATTTTTAGTAATTTAATTTGAATTTGGCGCTCTGCAATTCAGTGGAAGTTGATGACAATTATCCCGCTAAAGGGAAAGGTGCACCAAGATAACATGTGTGAGAGACCGGTCATGAGCAGATGAGCTCCCACATTTTTCAGCATGTTTTTAAAAATAGATAGATTTAGAGTTAGACAAACTTAGAGTTTTTGAGATGGACAGGATGCTACCCTAATCAACATAACCTTCACTCCAAATCGAAACTCCAAACCTACAACCTGATTTTTGACAGAATTTCTTGGGAGGCTTCCTCCATTCAAGGATTATTATTCTCAAACTATACATCAAATGCTCTGGCAAACAAACAGAGACCGGAAAACCCCATCCAACCTGGAGCTGAGTGATTAATGCTTAGTCTGACGCAATTTTTTTTAACTTTCAAAAGCCAAGAAGAAAAATACATTACAATGATATATTTTACTTAGTAATGACTGAATGCTCAGGCTACCAAGTTTTGCCAGGACAAAGAGATACAGCTTCAATTAGCACTGACGTGTGAAGCGAGAGGTGTCAAAGCCTTTGAGACCAACAAATGGCAGGCTACCCCACCCCTGCTGTTCAAAATAATAAAAGCTTCTCCCAAGTGGGTGACACCTACTCCCATTGCCTGCTGCACTGCTACTTGGATTCCACCTGGCAATCTGTTCACCGTCTGCCCTGGCCTGTCTCCCTCTCCCTCTCTGGAACAGGTACCCCCCCCCCCCCCCCACCCCCATCTTCTCTCTCTCTCCTGAGCTAACACTCACTTCGAGTCCACATTCACTGTTGGGGCGAATGACTCTGAACTTACAATGGCTAGCCAAGTCGTTATACGGTACATTACATTTTTTTTATTGTGCATTTTGCTATTTGCCTCATGACTCCTGCATGCTTTGTTGACTACGAACTTTCATTACCAAACCGTAGGACAGACTATGTTTGTTCCCACACTCGGGACTCTGACTCTCTATTGGTGACACAAACTTTTGGCCTCCCATCCCATTCTTAACACCTCTCGCCAGATTTGTATTCATGTTACCTGATGAGATTTCTGTACAATATGATCTTGTTGCCATCTGACGCAGATGTTCATAAATCAGCACTGCAGAGCCTTTCTTGTACTATGCCGTGCCTGATTGTATTACTGTTGATGATATCTGGACATGTGAATGTACACCCTGGCCCATCTACTGTTGCTAGCCCCAATTATGACTTGTGCTCACCCACCCTCAGAGCTCGGTTGTCTCCACCAAGTCTGTCCCCAAACAATTTGATTTGCTGGTTTTAAGTATACAACTTTCAAAGAGCTCTTTGTTGACTGTTGCTGGGTGCTATCGTTCTCCATCAGCACCAGCATGTACCCTACCTGCCCTAAGCTCTCCCCTTACACCAAGTCTGAATGTGTCCTGCTAGGTAACCTAAACTGGGACATGCTTAACCTTTTTGGGATAGGGGCAGCATTTTCAGTTTTGGATGAATAGCGTGCCCAGAGTGAACTGCCTCCTACTCTGTCCCAGATACTAATATATGCATATTATTATTAACATTGGATAGAAAACACTCTGAATGGTGTCTGTGAGTATAACAGAACTCATAGAACTCAAAAATCCAACCAGGAAGTGGGAAATCTGAGGTTTGAAGTTCTTCAACTCAGCCCCCATTGAAGATACAGGGTGATATCAAATCAAATCAAATTTTATTTGTCACATACACATGGTTAGAAGATGTTAATGCGAGTGTAGCGAAATGCTTGTGCTTCCAGTTCCGACAATGCAGTAATAACCAACAAGTAATCTAACTAACAATTCCAAAACTAATTTCTTATACACAGTGTAAGGGGATAAAGAATATGTACATAAAGATATGAATGAGTGATGGTGCAGAGCAGCATAGGCAAGATACAGTAGATGGTATCGAGTACAGTATATACATATGAGATGAGTATGTAAACAAAATGGCATAGTTAAAGTGGCTAGTGATACATGTATTACATAAGGATGCAGTAGATGATATAGAGTACAGTATATACGTATACATATGAGATGAATAATGTAGGGTATGTAAACATTATATTAGGTAGCATTGTTTAAAGTGGCTAGTGATATATTTTACGTCCTTTCCCATCAATTCCCAGTGGCTGGACTTGAGTCAGTGAAGTGGCTGGACTTGAGTCAGTGTGTTGGCAGCAGCCACTCAAAGTTAGTGGTTGCTGTTTAACAGTCTGATGGCCTTGAGATAGAAGCTGTTTTTCAGTCTCTCGGTCCCAGCTTTGATGCACCTATACTGACCTCGCCTTCTGGATGATAGCGGGGTGAACAGGCAGTGGCTCGGGTGGGTGTTGTCCTTGATGATCTTTGTGGCCTTCCTGTAACATCGGGTGGTGTAGGTGTCCTGGAGGGCAGGTAGTTTGCCCCCGGTGATACGTTGTGCAGACCTCACTACCCTCTGGAGAGCCTTACGGTTGTGGGCGGAGCAGTTGCCGTACCAGGCGGTGATACAGCCCGCCAGGATGCTCTCGATAGTGCATCTGTAGAAGTTTGTGAGTGCTTTTGGTGACAAGCCGAATTTCTTCAGCCTCCTGAGGTTGAAGAGGCGCTGCTGCGCCTTCTTCACGATGCTGTCTGTGTGAGTGGACCAATTCAGTTTGTCTGTGATGTGTATGCCGAGGAACTTAAAACTTACTACCCTCTCCACTTCTGTTCCATCGATGTGGATAGGGGGGTGTTCCCTCTGCTGTTTCCTGAAGTCCACAATCATCTCCTTAGTTTTGTTGACGTTGAGTGTGAGGTTATTGTCCTGACACCACACTCCGAGGGCCCTCACCCCCTCCCTGTAGGCCGTCTCGTCGTTGTTGGTAATCAAGCCTACCACTGTTGTGTCGTCTGCAAACTTGATGATTGAGTTGGAGGCGTGCGTTGCCGTGCAGTCGTGGGTGAACAGGGAGTACAGGAGAGGGCTCAGAACGCATCCTTGTGGGTCCCCAGTGTTGAGGATCAGCGGGGTGGAGATGTTGTTGCCTACCCTCACCACCTGGGGGCGGCCCGTCAGGAAGTCCAGTACCCAGTTGCACAGGGCGGGGTTTAGACCCAGGGTCTCGAGCTTCATGACGAGCTTGGAGGGTACTATGGTGTTAAATGCCGAGCTGTAGTCGATGAACAGCATTCTCACATAGGTATTCCTCTTGTCCAGATGGGTTAGGGCAGTGTGCAGTGTGGTTGAGATTGCATCGTCTGTGGACCTATTTGGGCGGTAAGCAAATTGGAGTGGGTCTAGGGTGTCAGGTAGGGTGGAGATGATATGGTCCTTGACTAGTCTCTCAAAGCACTTCATGATGGCGGAAGTGAGTGCTACGGGGCTATAGTCGTTTAGCTCAGTTACCTTAGCTTTCTTGGGAACAGGAACAATGGTGGCCCTCTTGAAGCATGTGGGAACAGCAGACTGGTATAGGGATTGATTGACTATGTTCATAAACACACCAGCCAGCTGGTCTGCGCATGCTCTGAGGGCGCGGCTGGGGATGTCGTCTGGGCCTGCAGCCTTGCGAGGATTAACACGTTTAAATGTTTTACTCACCTCGGCTGCAGTGAAGGAGAGACCGCATGTTTCCGTTGCAGGCCGTGTCAGTGGCACTGTATTATCCTCAAAGCGGGCAAAAAAGTTATTTTGTCTGCCTGGGAGCAAGACATCCTGGTCCGTGACTGAGCTGGATTTATTCTTATAGTCCGTGATTGACTGTAGACCCTGCCACATACCTCTTGTGTCTGAGCCGCTGAATTGAGATTCTACTTTGTCTCTATACTGACGCTTAGCTTGTTTGATAGCCTTACGGAGGGAATAGCTGCACTGTTTGTATTCAGTCACATTACCAGTCACCTTTCCCTGATTAAAAGCAGTGGTTCGCACTTTCAGTTTCACGCGAATGCTGCCATCAATCCACGGTTTCTGGTTAGGGAATGTTTTAATCGTTGCTATGGGAACGACATCTTCAACGCACGTTCTAATGAACTCGCACACTGAATAAGCATATTCGTCAATGTTGTTTCCTGACGCAATACAAAACATGTCCCAGTCCACGTGATGGAAGCAGTCTTGGAGTGTGGAATCAGCTTGGTCGGACCAGCGTTGGACAGACCTCAGCGTGGGAGCTTCTTGTTTCAGTTTCTGTCTGTAGGCAGGGATCAGCAAAATGGAGTCGTGGTCAGCTTTTCCGAAAGGGGGGCGGGGCAGGGCCTTATATGCGTCGCGGAAGTTAGAATAACAGTGATCCAAGGTTTTGCCAGCCCTGGTGGCGCAATCGATATGCTGTTACATTTTAGGGAGTCTTGTTTTCAGATTAGCCTTGTTAAAATCCCCAGCTACAATGAATGCAGCCTCAGGATGTATGGATTCCAGTTTGCAAAGAGTGAAATAAAGTTTGCTCAGAGCCATCGATGTGTCTGCTTGGGGGGGAATATATACGGCTGTGATTATAATCAAAGAGAATTCTCTTGGTAGATAATGCGGTCTGCATTTGATTGTGAGGAATTCTAAATCAGGTGAACAGAAGGATTTGAGTTCCTGTATGTTTCTGTGATCACACAACGTCTCATTAGCCATAAGGCATACGCCCCCGCCCCTCTTCTTACCAGAAAGGTGTTTGTTTCTGTCGGCGCGATGCGTGGAGAAACCCGCTGGCTGCACCACCACCGAGAGCGTCTCTCCAGTGAGCCATGTTTCCGTGAAGCAAAGAACGTTACAGTCTCTGATGTCCCTCTGGAATGGTACCCTTGCTCGGATTTCATCAACCTTGTTATCAAGAGACTGGACATTGGCGAGAAGAATGCTAGGAAGTGGGGCACGATGTGCCCGTCTACGTAGTCTGACCAGAAGACCGCCTCATTTCCCTCTTTTACGAAGTCGTTTTTTTGGGTCGCCGGCTGGGATCCATTCCGTTGTCCTGGTTGAAAGGCAGAACACAGGATCCGCTTCGCGAAAGTCATATTCTTGGTCGTACTGATGGTGAGTTGACGCTGATCTTATATTCAGTAGTTCTTCTCGACTGTATGTAATGAAACTTAAGATGACCTGGGGTACTAATGTAAGAAATAACACATTTCGATGTCTCTCGATGTGCAAAACTGATAGAGACATACCCCAAGCGACTTACAGCTGTAATCGCAGCAAAAGGTGGCGCTACAAAGTATTAACTTAAGGGGGCTGAATAATTTTGCACGCCCAATTTTTCAGTTTTTGATTTGTTAAAAAAGTTTGAAATATCCAATAAATGTCGTTCCACTTCATGATTGTGCCCCACTTGTTGTTGATTCTTCACAAAAAATACAGTTTTATATCTTTATGTTTGAAGCCTGAAATGTGGCAAAAGGTCGCAAAGTTCAAGGGGGCCGAATACTTTCGCAAGGCACTGTACAACACCCCAAAGCACACACATCCCTGGGTTGCTCCTCTTTTCAGTTCGGCACAGCTAGCGACTGGAACGAGCTGCAACAAACACTCAAACTGGACAGTTTTATCTCAATCTCTTCATTCAAAGACTCAATCATTGACAATCTTACTGACAGTTGTGGCTGCTTTGCATGATGTATTGTTGTCTCTACCTTCTTGCCCTTTGTGCTGTTGTCTGTGCCTAATAATGTTTGTACCATGTTTTGTGCTGCTACCATGTTCTTGTCATGTTGTGTTGCTACCATGCGGTGTTCTCATGTGTTGCTGTCTTATGTCTCTCTTTATGTAGTGTTGTGTTGTCTCTCTCGTCGTGATGTGGGTTTTGTCGTGTATTTAAATGTTTTTTCCCCCATCCCTGCAGGAGATCTTTTGCCTTTTGGTAGGCAGTCATTGTAAATAAGAGTATGTTCTTAACTGATTTGCCTAGTTAAATAATGGAAAAATAAAATATAGATAAAAAGCTGGAGAGTCACGTCTTTCTCTTCATTGTAATCAGAGGGCTGTTATAAATACTACGCATACCAGTCTCTCTTGGCTAATATTTGAGGAGAGACTGACTGAATCACTTATTTTATTGTAAGAAACAATGTATTGAAAAATCCTAATTGTTTGCATAGTCAGCACACACACAGCTCTAACACTTACCCCACCAGACATGTCAATAGGGGTCTTTTCACAGTTCCCAAATCAAGAACAAATTCAAGAAAGTGTACAGCATTACATAGAGCCATTATTGTATGGGAACTCACTTCCATCTCATATTGCTCAAATGAACAACAAACCTGGTTTTAAAAAAACAGATAAAGCAACATCTCTCCTGGCGCCCCCTCTATCTAGGGGAGGCAGGGTAGCCTAGTGGTTAGACCGTTGGACTAGTGACCGGAAGGTTGCAAGTTCAAATCCCCAAGCTGACAAGGTACAAATCTGTTGTTCTGCCCCTGAACAGGCAGTTAAACCACTCTTTCTAGGCCATCATTAAAAATAAGAATTTGTTCTTAACTGACTTGCCCAGTAAAATAAAGATAAAAAAAATGTTTGGCCTATATACAGTTGAAGTCGGAAGTTTACTCACACTTAGTTTGGAGTAATTAAAACTAGCTTTTCAACCACTCCACACATTTCTTGTTAACAAACTATAGTTTTGGCAAGTCGGTTAGGACATCTACTTTGTGCATGACACAAGTATTTTTTTCCAACAATTGTTTAACTTTTTATGGCTGCAGGGGCAGTAGAGTAGCTTGGATGAAAGGTGCCCATATCAAACAGCCTGCTCCTCAGTCATAGTTGCTAATATTTGCATATTATTAGTAGTATTGGATAGAAAACACTGAAGTTTCTAAAACTGTTTGAATTATGTCTGTGAGTATAACAGAACTCATATTGCAGGCAAAAACCTGAGAAATTCCACTTCCTGTATTTTTTTCTGGAGGTGGCAGATTTTCAACCAAGGTCTCATTGAAATTACAGCGAGATATGGATGAGTTTTCACTTCCTACACCTTCCACTAGATGTCAGCAGTTAGTAGATCTTTGTCTGACTCATGTGAAGGGGGGTCGATTAACACAGGAAATAGTTACCACAGCCATGAGTGGACCATGCTTTCCCCAGGCGCGTTCACAGATGAAGGACCTGCGTTCCATCGCTCATCTGAAGTAATTCTAATTCTCCTGTTGGAACGTTATTCAAGATATATGTAAACAACATTCTAAAGATTGATTCAGTACATCGTTTGACATGTTTCTACTGACTGTTACGGAACTTTCGGACATTTCATCACGTTAAATGTTCTTTGTTCTGGAGACACTACGAGAGAGGGACATGACGTCACCTCTTCTGATGAATACCTAGACCTCCTGACTAGACTAGGTACCATTCTTTCACAGGCAATTGCTGCAATCGAGAACATTCTGATTTATCAGACAGTCTGCCCACGTCCTAGGCCACGACGCCCTGAAAAACTCTTGTCTGAGACTTGGATATGTGGATGAAGTGTCATTCTTGTTGTCAATGAGCTGAAGGTTTTCATCATTGAGAAGACAGAAGTGTAGTACTAAGACTGCCAAATCATCACTTATGTCCTCAAGCGCACAAAGACATATGACCTAGTCACCTATCAGGATCTAGACTGCAAGTAGCTGCCTCCCCATTACATGTACAAGCACAGGCTAGCTTTGATCAATCCATTTGCTAGCTTCTGTGAGCTGCTAAAAAATGGAGGCTAGTTTCTATTTGAGTTTTTTTTGTGTTCATGTATTGTTTTGAAACATGTATATTTAACTTGGAAACACTCAACAGGAATGCCTGTCATGAAGATCTGGAGTCAGAGCAGGATGACAAGGAGATGGTTTTGGTGTCATCACTTAAGTAAGCTCTAGAGAAGGGTAGAGTAAAGTGCATAGATTTACAGTCCATTCAGAAAGTATTCAGACCCCTTGAATTTTCCACATTTTGTTACGTTACAGCCTTATTTTAAAATGTATTCAATATTATTTTTTTTCATCAATCTACACACAATACCCAATAATGACAAAGCAAAAACAGGTTTTTAGAAATGTATTAAAAATAAAAACAAAGAAATGCCTTATTAATACCTTATAGCAAAAGGGTCTGAATAGCTGGAACCACCAAGACTCTTCCTAGAGCTGGCAGCATGGCCAAACTGAGTATTCATGCGAGAAGGGCCTTGGTCAGGGAGGTGACCAAGAAGCTGATGGTCTGAACCTCTGCAGCACGCCACCAATCAGGCCTTTATGGTAGAGTGGCCAGATGGAAGCCACTCCTAAGTAAAAGGCACATGACAGCCTGCTTGGAGTTTGCCAAAAGGTTTCTAAAGACTCTAAGACCATGAGATACAGGATTGAAATATTTGGCCTGAATGCCAAGCGTCAACTCTGGAGAAAACCAGGCACCGGTCATCACCTGGCCAACACCATCCCTAAGATAAATGGTGGTGGCAGCGTCATGCTATGGGATTGTTTTTCAGCGGCAGGGACTGGGAGACTAGTCAGGTTTGAGAGAAAGATTAACGGAGCAAAGTACAGAGAGATCCTTGATGAAATCCTTCTCCAGAGCGCTCAGGACCTCATACTGGGACAAAGGTTCATCTTCCAACAGGACAATGACCATAAGCACACAGCCAAGACAACGCAGGAGTGGTTCCGGGACAAGTCTCTGAATGTCCTTGAGTGGCCCAGCCAGAGAACAAAAATCAAACATTTCTGGAGAGACCTGTAACGGTTGTCGTCGGGAGAAAGAGAGGACCAAGGTGCAGCGTGGTAAGTATTCATTGTAATTTAATAAAGAATGAATACTGAAACAAAACCAATACATGACAAACGAACAGTCCTGAACGGTGCAACAAAACACGGAACAGAAAATAAACACCCACAACTCAAAAGTGAAACCAAGATGCCTAAGTATGATTATCAATCAGGGACAAAGATTGACATCTGCCTCTGATTGAGAACCATACCAGGCCGAACACAGAAAATCCCAAATTATAGAAAAAAGAACATAGACAACCCACTCACCTCACACCCTGACCATACTAAAACAAAGACATAACAAAGGAACTAAGGTCAGAACGTGACAAGACCTGAAAATAGCTTTGCAGTGACGCTCCACATCCAACCTGACAGAGCTTGAGAGGATCTGCAGAGAAGAATGGGAGAAACTCCCAAAATACAGGTGTTCCAAGCTTGTAGCGTCACATCCAAGAAGACTCAAGGCTGTAATCACTGTCAAAGGTTTCCATTTTTAATTTTTAATACATTTGCAAAAATGTCTAAAACTCTGTTTTTGCTTTGTCATTACGGGCTATAGTGCATTTATTGATGAGGATATAAAAAACAAATCTGATTTAGAATAAAGCTTGAACAAGTCTGAATACTTTCCGAATCCACTGTTTGATGACATGTCACTTGCTTTGGGCAAATGTTACATTTTTGTTCATTTCACTGGACACTCATGATTTATTTATTGCCAGTCTGATTCTGAAGGAGCTATGAAGCTTGGGCTCTCAGGCAGGGGATTACCAACTGGTGCTGGAGAGTGATGGACAAGAGGTGGATAAGGATGAGATTTTCCTAGAACTCCACACTAGCACTTTTATAGTCTTGATGGAGGGAGAGTGCTGGGAGCCCATGTCATGGAATTCAACAGGTAAATAAAAACAATGGTGTCTGTCTGTCTATGTGCTTGCCTGCCTGTCTGCTTCTATAATTAGATATTTTACTTTCAGAAAGTGGAACAAATTAATTGCCGTAAGACAGGGACAATTAACAAAATACTACAAGTAAGTTTCTCAACATGTTATGGAGTTATAGAACATTTTCCAAAGTAATTAAAACATAATAATAATTGAAAAAAAAATCATAATTGCGTAAGTCTCCCCCTGAGTTAATACTTGGTGGAAGCACATTTGGCAGCCATTACAGCTCTGAGTAATTTTCATTAAGATTCTACCAACTTTGCACAACTTGTAGAACAACATATATCCATTGTTTTTGTCAATTGCTCAGTAGTTTTGGTTGGGGATCAATGATGGATAGCAATATTTAAACCTCGTCTCAGATCTTTTAAGCATATTTAAGTCAGGACTGAGACTATACCACCCAGGAACACTGAACACCTCTTGAACATTCTGGTGTGTATTTCGCTTAAAAATATTTGTAGTTTTTATGCCGAAAAATAAAACCCTATCCCAGGGTTATGGTTTTCAGAAGATTGAGGTGGGTTTTCCTCTAACTTTTTATTTCATTTGGGCTTTGCTCCTTTCATATTTATTTTGATCCTATCAAACTCCCAAGTCTCTCTGTTGACAAGCATACCCATATCACGAGGCTGCCAAAGTGGACCCGCTGCGTTTCCACAGGCAGAAAATGTGCAGATGAACAGTGAACCAAATCATAGCATGTTCTTTAATGTATTTTACATAGCATCTGGGCACTGAAACTTTCCTTTTTTTGAACTGTGTTGAAATAACCTCTATTCCCTTACAGGCACTGATGCTGAAGCAAATACTGCAAGACAGCTGTAAAGTTGTAGAGAGACAAGTAAGTGTATTCATATATGTAAGCATCCTGAAGTGAAGCACATACATCATACCACACTGACTGTTGTCTTGAATAGTACCTCTATTTTTTAATCTCATTTATTTAATCCTCCATTGTGTGTCCATTTGGTCTACTTTCCACTTGCAAATGTATTGTTCACCCATTTCACCCATATCGTTCAGATTAGACACCACACCCACCCTTCTCCACACTTCTTTGCTAGAAGTTGGCAGAGGGTAATGCCATGTCTGTGTGGAGTAAACTGGTAGAGAAGACAGCCCACTACTAAGACAGCAGGGAGTACAGAGCCATAGGCAGAAAGATGTTTGCAAGATATCTGTGTATAAAGCAACAGAGAACAGAGCCATGGGTTAGAGCATTTATTTCAATGGACTACTTCCAAAGGTTATATGTTGCATTATAGAAATATAGCTCCACTCAGTGATTTCTGCATACTGAGTCACCAACAAAACTTTAACAATAAAGCAAATGCAGGCAAATGGCACTTGGTTTCTGTGACTTGTTTTGATGACAGTGGCTTTGATTATCTGAAATATCACTACTTCAAACAATGTTTTCTTATAGTCATTGTTCACCAAATGCCTCCGCCAAAGATAAAGAATGTTCGCTGGAGTGCCAGGCTTTCAGATCCAGGCGACATGAACAAGATAAACTGTCCTTCAGCTAATGCAGCCACAATGGCACGCCCACGAAGTGGGGAACTATGTGAGGACGACTCTTAGAAGCATATCGCAGAAACAGAAAAAATTGTGAGAAGCAGAGGCCAAGCGACACACACTTAAAAGGTCCTGTTGAAGGAGACCTTCCCCAACAGGAGAGAATGGATCCATTCACTACCTGCAGGGCAGATTAAGCCTAAACTAGAGATCTTCCCCTTTTTGCATTGAATCCTTCTCAATTTTACAGTAGGCGAAGCAGGTGAACCCAAGTGCAGACTCAGACGAGGAGACAGGGATAAGGTAACCAAGGTATTTATTGAAAAGCGGGGGGAGATGGGGTGCAGGCCAAGGGAATTCAGGCGCCTAGCAAGGAACGAGGCTGAGGCTGGGGCAAGGGGAGTAGGGGCAGGGCAAGCAGGTCCGGAATCCAAGGAAGCAGTAGAGCAGGGGTCCTGGGCAGGGAAGCAGGACTGATGAGACGAGGGACTGGAAACAGGGACCAGAGTCAGAGTGGACGGAACTGTAGCGGGGAGAAAAGTAGCGTCAGGCTAGGGAAATCAGGCACAACAGGATAACAAGCTCTAATCAGGAACAAATGGCTTGAAAAGCAGACTGACTGAGCAGAGGCTATGATCTGGCAGTGTGGAAGAGGCAGGGCTGACTTTTGTAGAGGTCTTGATTATGGAACAGGTTGTAGCTGGTGGGGATCCGCACTGCCTCCAGCACACCTGCCTCCACTCATACAATCACATACACTCACACACAGAGAGAGAGAGAGGGAGAGAGCATATTTTTTATACTTAAAATTCCAAATTAAATAGCTACTTGTGCCTTGGTATGACCTTCTTAAAATAATTTCATATAACTTAGTAGACCCCCCCCCCCCCAGTTTAGACAGGGCTTCGACTCTTATGGTTTATCAGATAATTTCAGAGTTCCAAATGCTGCTTGGCAAAGCATAATCATTCAACCCACTCCCACAGCAAGCTAAGGACCTCATTAAAAAATTGGAGGCTATAACTGGATCTGAGAAACCAGTTAGTAAATAATGTACCTGGGTACTATGTTCAGTGCTGTTTTTTTAATTCAATGTAAATGGCCAAAAGCATAATCTGTATATGAATATGTGTATACTAATTGTGCTTCCTTCAATATCAACACTGAATAGTCTTTGTTTCCCACAAAATCGACAATACTGTGAAATCATTTAGCGATTTTCTGATGTCTATTTGAGGGTGAGCTGAGAATGATGTCTGTCCTGGCAGCCATCGAGGAGGGAACCCAATTTGACCGAGGGAATGGAGTGAAGTCTGCCTCCATGGTGACTGTTCTAAAGGTGACTGTCCTGAAGTTATTTTCAATTCAAGCTTTATATTTGATTTTTCTATGTTTGATCGGATTTGATTTATTTATTGATCATGGTCTGAATCGCTCGCACTGTTCTGATGTTCATGTACTGTACATTCAACTATACAGTAAGACGTCTGAACGTAGTCTCCATAGCAGTACCTCAAACTCACGCTTTCCTGAGTTTCGAAGAGGCTAGTCTAAAGGTAATGCAAAGTATGTTTTCTTAATTTACAAAGGCATGAGGGTAACATTTATATTACTGTATTACTGTTTGGGCCCAATTGAGGTAGTATGTACACGAATGTATAGTTAAATTGACTATGCATATATGATAAACAGAGTGTAGACAGCAGCCTAAAAAGAGGGGTTTGGGGGGAACACAATGCAAATAGTCCAGGTAGCCATCTGATTACCTGTTCAGGAGTCTTATGGCTTGGGGGTATAAACTGTTGAAAAGCCTTTTTGTCCTAGACTTGGCACGCCGGTACCGCTTGCCATGCGGTAGTAGAGAGAACAGTCTATGACTGGTGTGGCTGGGGTCTTTGACCATTTTTAGGGCCTTCCCCTGACACCGCCTGGTGTAGAGGTCCTGGATGGCAGGCAACTTAGCCCCAGTGATGTACTGGGCCGTACGCACTACCATCTGTAGTGCCTTGCGGTCGGAGGCCGAGCAATTGCCGTAACAGGCAGTGATGCTCTCGATGTTGCAGCTGTAGAACCTTTTGAGGATCTCAGGACCCACGGCAAATCTTTTTAGTTTCCTGAGGGGGAATAAGCTTTGTCGTGCCCTCTTCACGACTGTCTTGGTGTGTTTGGACCATTCTAGTTTGTTGTTGATGTGGACATGTAGGAACTTACTGTTTGTGTTATATTGTGAAGGTACTCTGTATTGAGTGAAATTACATTTACATTACATTTAAGTCATTTAGCAGACGATCTTATCCAGAGCGACTTACAAATTGGTGAATTCACCTTCTGACATCCAGTGGAACAGCCACTTTACAATAGTGCATCTAAATCATTAAGGGGGGGGGGTGGTGAGAAGGATTACTTATCCTATCCTAGGTATTCCTTGAAGAGGTGGGGTTTCAGGTGTCTCCGGAAGGTGGTGATTGACTCCGCTGTCCTGGCGTCGTGAGGGAGTTTGTTCCACCATTGGGGGGCCAGAGCAGCGAACAGTTTTGACTGGGCTGAGCGGGAACTGTGCTTCCTCAATGGTAGGGAGGCGAGCAGGCCAGAGGTGGATGAACGCAGTGCCCTTGCTTGGGTGTAGGGCCTGATCAGAGCCTGGAGGTACTGCGGTGCCGTTCCCCTCACAGCTCCGTAGGCAAGCACCATGGTCTTGTAGCGGATGCGAGCTTCAACTGGAAGCCAGTGGAGAGAGCGGAGGAGCGGGGTGACGTGAGAGAACTTGGGAAGGTTGAACACCAGACGGGCTGCGGCGTTCTGGATGAGTTGTAGGGGTTTAATGGCACAGGCAGGGAGCCCAGCCAGCAGCGAGTTGCAGTAATCCAGACGGGAGATGACAAGTGCCTGGATTAGGACCTGCGCCGCTTCCTGTGTGAGGCAGGGTCGTACTCTGCGGATGTTGTAGAGCATGAACCTACAGGAACGGGCCACCGCCATGATGTTGGTTGAGAACGACAGGGTGTTGTCCAGGATCACGCCAAGGTTCTTAGCGCTCTGGGAGGAGGACACAATGGAGTTGTCAACCGTGATGGCGAGATCATGGAACGGGCAGTCCTTCCCCGGGAGGAAGAGCAGCTCCGTCTTGCCGAGGTTCAGCTTGAGGTGGTGATCCGTCATCCACACTGATATGTCTGCCAGACATGCAGAGATGCGATTCGCCACCTGGTCATCAGAAGGGGAAAGGAGAAGATTAATTGTGTGTCGTCTGCATAGCAATGATAGGAGAGACCATGTGAGGTTATGACAGAGCCAAGTGACTTGGTGTATAGCGAGAATAGGAGAGGGCCTAGAACAGAGCCCTGGGGGACACCAGTGGTGAGAGCGCGTGGCGAGGAGACAGATTCTCGCCACGCCACCTGGTAGGAGCGACCTGTCAGGTAGGACGCAATCCAAGCGTGGGCCGCGCCGGAGATGCCCAACTCGGAGAGGGTGGAGAGGAGGATCTGATGGTTCACAGTATCGAAGGCAGCCGATAGGTCTAGAAGGATGAGAGCAGAGGAGAGAGAGTTAGCTTTAGCAGTGCGGAGCGCCTCCGTGATGCAGAGAAGAGCAGTCTCAGTTGAATGACTAGTCTTGTAACCTGACTGATTTGGATCAAGAAGGTCATTCTGAGAGAGATAGCGGGAGAGCTGGCCAAGGACGGCACGTTCAAGAGTTTTGGAGAGAAAAGAAAGAAGGGATACTGGTCTGTAGTTGTTGACATCGGAGGGATCGAGTGTAGGTTTTTTCAGAAGGGGTGCAACTCTCGCTCTCTTGAAGACGGAAGGGACATAGCCAGCGGTCAGGGATGAGTTGATGAGCGAGGTGAGGTAAGGGAGAAGGTCCCCGGAAATGGTCTGGAGAAGAGAGAGGAGGGGATAGGGTCAAGCGGGCAGGTTGTTGGGCGGCCGGCCGTCACAAGAAGCGAGATTTCATCTGGAGAGAGAGGGGAGAAAGAGGTCAGAGCACAGGGTAGGGCAGTGTGAGCAGAACCAGCGGTGTCGTTTGGCTTAGCAAACGAGGATCGGATGTCGTCGACCTTCTTTTCAAAATGGTTGACGAAGTCATCTGCAGAGAGGGAGGAGGGGGGGAGGGGGAGGAGGATTCAGGAGGGAGGAGAAGGTGGCAAAGAGCTTCCTAGGGTTAGAGGCAGATGCTTGGAATTTAGAGTGGTAGAAAGTGGCTTTAGCAGCAGAGACAGAGGAGGAAAATGTAGAGAGGAGGGAGTGAAAGGATGCCAGGTCCGCAGGGAGGCGAGTTTTCCTCCATTTCCGCTCGGCTGCCCGGAGCTCTGTTCTGTGAGCTCGCAATGAGTCATCGAGCCACGGAGCGGGAGGGGAGGACCGAGCCGGCCTGGAGGATAGGGGACATAGAGAGTCAAAGGATGCAGAAAGGGAAGAGAGGAGGGTTGAGGAGGCAGAATCAGGAGAAAGGTTGGAGAAGGTATGAGCAGAGGGAAGAGATGATAGGATGGAAGAGGAGAGAGTAGCGGGGGAGAGAGAGCGAAGGTTGGGACGGCGCGATACCATCCGAGTAGGGGCAGTGTGGGAAGTGTTGGATGAGAGCGAGAGGGAAAAGGATACAAGGTAGTGGTCGGAGACTTGGAGGGGAGTTGCAATGAGGTTAGTGGAAGAACAGCATCTAGTAAAGATGAGGTCGAGCGTATTGCCTGCCTTGTGAGTAGGGGGGAAGGTGAGAGGGTGAGGTCAAAAGAGGAGAGGAGTGGAAAGAAGGAGGCAGAGAGGAATGAGTCAAAGGTAGACGTGGGGAGGTTAAAGTCGCCCAGGACTGTGAGAGGTGAGCTGTCCTCAGGAAAGGAGCTTATCAAGGCATCAAGCTCATTGATGAACTCTCCGAGGGAACCTGGAGGGCGATAAATGATAAGGATGTTAAGCTTGAAAGGGCTGGTAACTGTGACAGCATGGAATTCAAAGGAGGCGATAGATAGATGGGTAAGGGGAGAGAGAGAGAATGACCACTTGGGAGAGATGAGGATCCCGGTGCCACCACCCCGCTGACCAGAAGCTCTCGGGGTGTGCGAGAACACGTGGGCGGACGAAGAGAGGGCAGTAGGAGTAGCAGTGTTATCTGTGGTGATCCATGTTTCCGTCAGTGCCAGGAAGTCGAGGGACTGGAGGGAGGCATAGGCTGAGATGAACTCTGCCTTGTTGGCCGCAGATCGGCAGTTCCAGAGGCTACCGGAGACCAGGAACTCCACGTGGGTCGTGCGCGCTGGGACCACCAGATTAGGGTGGCCGCGGCCACGCGGTGTGGAGCGTTTGTATGGTCTGTGCAGAGAGGAGAGAACAGGGATAGATAGACACATAGTTGACAGGGTACAGAAGAGGCTACGCTAATGCAAAGGAGATTGGAATGACAAGTGGACTACACGTCTCGAATGTTCAGAAAGTTAAGCTTACGTAGCAAGAATCTTATTGACTAAAATGATTGAAATGATACGGTACTGCTGGAGTAGGCTAGCTGGTAGTGGCTGCGATGTTGACACTACACTAATTGTATCCTGTGTTCCTCGGTTCATCCTGTGCAGTGCAGTCAAGATGAGCCCTCCAAGATGTACACCCTCTGCAAAAGGCACAATCTTTACATTGTAAGCCAAGCCCACGTACATTTGTGCAATCCCACGATATGCTACTCAATGCTAACCTGTTTTCTCTCAATACAATCTCAAGTTTGGACCATTGCTTCTGTGTCTGAATATCTCGATACTGACTTGTCCCAGTTAACCACTTTTATAGATATGTAAAGTCCCACTATTTCCAGACTGCAATCATTTGATCCTTGGTTTGCTGTTTTCATTTTCACTGAATGTCTTTTGTAATTACTTAGCCAGCGTTGTAATATCCCCAAGACAACATTCTGATTAGTGTGATGTACATTATAGGCAGTGAGTGATTTCCACTTTTGCAGCTACCTTTTGGGTGCACTCTGCCACGATAGGAAATTTGACAAGAATATTCCAGGGGGAAAAAACATATTTTTCTTTGAGTTCAGGTCTGGTGATTCTCTCCACTGGATTGCACATGACGAGATGTGAATGCCCCCATTCCCTGCTGATCTTGGTGATCAAGAGAACCTCCTACCTACTTCCCCACCAACCCACTTGGTCACTCAGGTCTTTCACACAGGTCATCCCCAAATTCAACCTCCAGCATTTTGGCAACAGGGCTTTCTCCAGGGCAGCACCCAGACTATGGAACTCCCTGCATACATCTGTCTGTGAGTCTTAGTCAATGCCTTTTTATTACTCCAGCCTTTCCATAAAAGCCCCATCTTTTGTTGTTGTTGTGCCTACCTCTCCGACAGTTTGTATTGTTATTTGGTGAGCTGTTCTTTGCTTCCATTCTTTGCTTCCATCATTCTGTTCAAATGATTTCATTGACCGAGCTGTGTTTATCTACTTGGGATAGATAAAGGCAGTGTGTTTAAAACCTAAATGTCTTGTGCTGAATAAACATGGTCATGTGATTTAAGAAGTGTTACAGCGAATAAACATGTTCTTTTGTTTACAATCTAAACACTGATGTGTTTTCATTGAAATTCCAAATGCCTTGATGCGTTTAAAAACTTCATTTGTATCCAGATGACATCCCAATTCCTGCTGTGGCGGTCCCTAGGACATCAATATTGATGCCTAATTGTCTCAGCAGCACAGTGAACTGCAAGTCAGCCTCACACGGTTCTGTGGCATAGAGAGACTAAACAAAACAGGCTGTGATAGATGGAAACACAAACCGACATCGATAACTATAGCTGGACAGGACTTGAGACCATCTCATTTGTCAATGCTACCGAGGATTTCTTTTTTTCTCTCCCTCCCCTGCCTCTCAAATCCCCTGCTGCCAGTATAATTTAGTTGGTGTTATCGGTGTGACTGAAGGAGTGTGGCCTGCTAGTGTCACCAGTATAGGAAGCAGGGACGGTCGTAGGTCGATGGGAGGAGAGATAGACAAGGCAAAGGGCAACGGAGAGTAGCGAGGTCAGAGAGAGACGATGACTGAAGAGAGGAACAACAGACTAAGGAAGGGGGAGTTAAGGGCATAGAGGAAACAGGAGAATGTGTAAAGAGTAGCGGAAGGAGGAGAGTGTAGGAGGGAATGATCAGGGGAAAGAGGATGAATTGAGCGACAAACGGCTGAACTAGAAAAGAGGAAGGTCCTCATCTTTGTGAAAAGGGACTGCAGAGAAAAACAAGTCATGAAGTGACTCCATTAGCCGAAACAAAACTTTCACAGAACCCACAGGATGCCGTGAAAATACCTTTTGTTTCGTCTGATAAATATAAAACATTTACATTCTTCTGTATCTACAGTGTCATTTCAGAATTATTTTATGCCCAAAAAGGCTTATTTTATCGGTTGGTCAACGCCAAGCTCACTGTTTTACGTGGGGGAGAGAGCCTTGCAAAGTCAAAGCTGTTTTTCATGTTTTCACATGATTTCATGTAAGATTTCCACATGTGAAATGATTTGGTTTTTCTGTAAGGCTACCAAGAGTCCACGACATCATTACCTTCTAAAAGACACACTCACACATACTTACACTGACACTCCAACACACACATACAGTACACATACTGCACACGCCCACACACAGAACACGTGCACACATGCATACTCACACGTCCGTGTGCATAGCCATGTTATTTTTCTACTCATTATTGCTATTTGTTATTCCCTGTGTCTTTATTCCTCGTGTCACTATTTCTATTTTATTGAGAGAAAAAAATACCTTTATCTTTAATTCTGCATTGTTGGAAAAGGACCCATAAGTAATCATTTCACTGTTATTCTACACATGTTGTTTATGAAGCATGTGACAAATACAAATTAGATTTGATTCATCCTCAAGCGTCATTGGCTCTCAGACCCATCTCCCATTCGACATGTTTTATTTTATGATACAAACTTATACAAACAACTTACAGACACACACAAACAACAACTACATCTAATCTGCCCAGACCCACATGCTCACATCCCCATCCCTAGTGCCTGCATTATTGTTTGCCATTCGAGACATTTATATCCTCTTCGATGTAGAATTTGAGATGAGAATCACTTTGTCACTGGACAAGATATAAAGGTGAGGGAATTATTTGGGGGGGGCTGATGCAGACGTTGGCACACACTCAATCCATCTCCCTACTTGCCACACATTAACTGAAGACTGTTCCACCTTTCTTTTCTCTTCTCTTTGTTTTCTCTGCTTTGTTCTCCCTTCTCTGACGCCAGTGCCAGATGTGGCCCGCCGCTCTCTTTCTTTCACAACGCCACAGGTGTCAAAACACGCACACACACACACACGTCAATGCAAGCCCCTTGTTGAATTAGTCAGAAATGTATCACCAGGACTGCTCCTAAGAATCCAAGATGGTAGCCAATCAGTCTGACCATTTGTGTGTGTGTGGTCCTTGAGATCAGAGTTTTAAGAGTGCGCACTGAAGGCTAGGAGCAGAGAAGCGGTTATTGGATTGGAAAACCTGATGTATCGTGGGAAAAATCTACATTGTTCTACACAACGTCTACTGGTCGTTGCACACCTGTATTGAAATACCTCTAAAACTGGCATTATGTATCTGTTACTATGCCTGCTCTTTACTCAATGCTATCCTGCATTTAATAAGCTGAATGATCAATGGGTGAGTTATTATCTTCGCCTTATGCCCTACAATTTGCAAACACTCCGACGAGGACATCATGCCAATACCACCAGGAACTTGGTCTCTCTCTGCAATTGCATTTGTACCTCAAACACAACTGGACCTTCACTTCATGGCATACTTCCAGAATCTCAAACGGTTGACTAACTTTTTTCCTGTGTCGAAATACTCTGTTAATTTGATTGACAATGGTGCTGGCTCCACCAAGTCCTCCCGCATTGGGCAACTGAGACGTGTTGTTATGCTTTTATTATTGATCTCTGGTAGTGTGCGACCAAACCCTGGGCCGGTAGAGACCATGCAATCTCTACCGACTCCCTATGCTTTTAAAAACAGAGCAGGTTTTGGCCTCTTGCATATCAAGTCTATTTCCAAAAATAGACATGATTAGAATATGGACCAAAATGACAAATGCAGACATAATGGTTTTATCAGAACATTGGCTAAAGAAATCTGTGTCAAATAACTTGATTTCTATTGATTTCTATTGATGGTTTTTAGAATGAATAAAATTAATATATATGTTAAATATGAGTTTAACACCCCTGAAATTCTCTCGATTCCCAAAGCCAAACATTTGGAATTGCTTGCGGTTAAAGTGAGCGTATATAAGGACTCCCACATCACTGTAGTCAGCTGCTACAGACCGCCACTCACTTAACTCTCTTTCTGATGTCCTGCCTGGGACTATTTTTTATTATATATTTTTTTTACCCCTTTTTCTCCCCAATTTCGTGGTATCCAATTGTTTTTAGTAGCTACTATCTTGTCTCATCGCTACAATTCCCGTACAGGCTCGGGAGAGATGAAGGTTGAAAGTCATGCATCCTCCGATACACAACCCAAACAAGCCGCACTGCTTCTTAACACAGGGCGCATCCAACCCGGAAGCCAGCCACACCAATGTGTCAGAGGAAACACCGTGCACCTGGCAACCTTGGTTAGCGCGCCCTGCGCCCAGCTCGCCACGGGAGTTGATGGTGCGCGATGAGACAAGGACATCCCTACCGGCCAAGCCCTCACTAACCCGGACAATGCTAGGCCAATTGTGCGTCGCCCCACGGACCTCCTGGTCGCGGCCGGTTACGACAGAGCCTGGGCGTGAACCCAGAGTCTCAGATGGCACAGTTGGCGCTGCAGTACAGCACCCTTAACCACTGCGCCACCCAGGAGTGCCTGGGACTATTTTTAAAAATAAATGTGTGCCCATTTGTGAAAAGCAATGCCCCTGTGAAGAAATTTAGAACAATCCCTGGTTTTCAGATGACTTGGCAGAATGAATTAGATAGAGAAATGTCTCTTGGGCTCAAGCTAGACATACAAACGCTCCAGTTGACTGAACCTCATTCAGAGCGCAAAGAAACAAATGCATAGGATCGATCAGGAAGTCCAAATCAGATGACTATTTAAATGCAGTCACAGAGAACCTAAACAACCCTACCAAGTTCTGGAAGCCAATCAAATCAATGTCAGGTTCTAATGTCTCCTCTGGCCTTCCTGACCATTTAATGATGGATTCTCATGAAGAGAAGGATATAGCTGATATTGTAGGGTTTTTTAACAAGCACTTCATATCTTCTGGTTCAGTGTTTGATAATGGTGGGGCCCAGGCCCTCTAATGTAAGCTCTGTTGCAGTCAACTATGATATAGGCCCTCATGTGAACCATTTAATCTTTGAGCCTGTTTCTTATACAGAGATCTATAAAGCACTAGAGGCAATAGACACTAAAAAGTCTGCAGGTCCAGACAACCTGGACCCCTACCTCATAAAAGATAGTAGCTGGTATTATTACTGAACCTGTGGCTCACATTTTCAACTTGAGTCTCTTGACCAATTCCTTAACCAGCATTTGGAAATCAGCTTATATCCTCCCACTACTAAAGGGTGGAGATCCCTCAAATGCTAATAACTATCTTCCTATCTCCAAACTCCCTATCCTGGCCATAGTCTATGAATCCCTAGTGAGCTCACAGTTAAACTACTTAATTGAAAAGAACATACTGAGTGGGGTTCAGTCTGGCCAGGATAGATTGGGGGCACAGCACCACAACTGCAGCTATGGGAGGGGCAAATGACAAAATGAATGCACTTGACTCTTGTGCTGCACTATTTGTGGATTTATCAAAGGTAATTGTTGCTAGCTAGACTCAGAAACATTGGTCTCAGTGAAGGGGCAGTAAATTGGTTTAGGAACTTTGGCAGAACACAATGTATATCTGACAATCACAAGTCTAGCTTTCTTGAGATTAATAGAGGTGTGCCAAGGGTTCCATTTTAGCTCCTGTGTTGTTCTCAATTTTTACTAATGATTTGGGAAATGGGATGCAACCAGCAAAGTTACATATATATGCCGATGATAGTCATATATTAATGTGCTCCTTCTCTGGTTCAGGCTGTTGAAGAGCTCCAGACTGCTTTTCAGTCACTGCAGGCCTCCCTTTATTGGCTCAAACTGGTCTTGAATGTACAAAAAAACTAAATGCATGACCTTTACCAGAGCCTGAACTCTGCCAGAGAATGTTAGCATTTTCACATCTGGTGGCTTATCCATTGAAAAAGTGTCATCCTACAAATACCTAGGTATTTGGTTGGATGACAAGTTGTCCTTTAAAGTTCAGGTGGATAATTTTGTGACAAAGCTTACATTGAAATTGTTTTTTTGTTTTTTCGTAATAAGGCTTGCTTCCCGGTTATGGCTAGAAAGAAGCTTGTTGAGGCCATTTTTCTCTCTGTAATTGATTATGTTTACTTGTTGTATATGCATGCAACCTCCTCCGTCTTACAGAGACTGGACTTACAGAGACTGTTTATCATGCATCCTTGCGCCTTATTACAAATGCCAAGTCACTCACCCACCATTGCACCTTGTACCAAATGGTAGATTGGACCCCACTTTATATGCACAGAAAGATACATTTGTATGTGTTCATCCACAAAGCCCTTTTGGGTAAACTCCCTCTTTACCTCTGTAGTCTGGTCTCCTTCACCACCAGCAGTTACCATACCCAGTCTGCTAGGTGGTTGCTACTTAAAGTCCCCAGGACATTCACACTATTAGGCAAGACTGCCTTCTCTTCTTGTGCACCAGAGGCATGGAATAGTCTACAATCCATGCTTCAGCTAGATATGTTAGTGCCACTGAATTCATTTAAAATATTGATGGGAGACTTACGGAGGAGTGTAAATGCATTTTTTGGCTGGATCATGTTGTTGTGTGTTTTAATTCTGTAATCTATTGATTGTTGCTGCCTTCTTGGCGAGGTCTCAATGGGCTTGTCCTGGTTAAATAAATAAAATAAAACTATGGTACCAATCTGTTTACTTTTCCCATGCTATAAAAAGTTGCTGGTAAGGGGATTATTCTATGGAGTGTTTAAATAAATGTGTTTTTTTTGGCTGTTATTTACTTAGCCTTAGTGGACAACATAACACCATTAAAAAAAACAATGTTTAGAATTAAGAAGGTTAATGGAAAACGCTCTACTTGAGTGCTTTGACTAATTTCCCCATAGACTTCTGAGTGCACGCAGAGACCTGGATTGCGATATGTTGTTCCCACTGAGAAAGTTTTTGGAGAAAGGAGAATATAAATAAATGCAGAAAAACAGCTCAAATCAAGCAGAATCATTTAGTAAGAGTGACACAGAGTACATCCCCAAGCGAGGCTTGTGCACGGCTGGGGTATATGGGACCTGGCAAGATGATTAGGATGGCTCTGGGAGTTGCTTTGTTACTGAAGTGAAAACACCTCAATATGATAGACTTATGGCACTTAAGTGTGTGTGTGTGTGTGTGTGTGAGCACATGCATCTGTAACAGTATTGCTTCTGTCCCTCTCCTCGCCCCAACCTGGACTTGAACCAGGGACCCTCTGAACAGAACAACAACAGTCACCCACAGAGCATAATTTCCTATCTCCCCACAAAAGCTGCGGCCATTGCAGAGCAAGGGAAACAACTACTCCAAGGTCTCAGAGCGAGTGACGTCACCGATTGAAATGCCACTGGCGTGTACCACTAACTAGCCAGCCCTTTCACACCGGTTACAAATGCATGTGTGTGCTGTGTGTTAAGACTCTGCTGTCATTCAGAGCAGTATATGATGCAGGGTTTGTGTTGTTCCTATTGGTTGTCAGTCACCTGTGACTCTGCACCACTCCACTATTGACCTTTCCTATCCAGTTCTGCTCAAATGGCAACAGAACCAACATAAAAATCAATGTCTGTAGATTTTCGAAGTTAAAAATGAATTCCAGAATATTGACTCTTAAAATCAGCACGCCTGCAGCATGTGATAATAGTCGAGTCAACTCACTATTGAAGATGTTACTGTTTTGAGAGAAAAGAAAATACTGTTTGACTGTTTGTGTTAAAGTGATTTGCAGTAATACACCATACCAAACAGACTTATATTGAGCATGATGGAGATGCTTGTTGGAAATATTGATTTAATATATGATTTTTTTGTACAGTTTTTCAGTAGAAAACAGTTCGGGAATCTATTTGTACTTTACACAGGTGTCTGGCTCCTTAACAGGTAACATTTACTTTAAAATAACTGTGAAGGTAAAGTATCCTCTGCCGAATCCTGATGATGCATAGAGGAGTAGACAGACGTTCTCTTCAGATCTACTCAGTGGTGTGTACTTCCCAGTGGAGGGTTTGACCAGAGACAGAGAGAACACACAAGGGGAGTGAGGAATGGAGAGAGGAGAGAACAGAGCTGTGCGTCACCACTCTCACCTGATTTGTGTTGATCATCATTTAATTAACCTTAAACAGATTGGACAAGTGTGTGTGTGTGTGTGTGTGTGTGTGTGTGTGTGTGTGTGTGTGTGTGTGTGTGTGTGTGTGTGTGTGTGTGTGTGTGTGTGTGTGTGTGTGTGTGTGTGTGTGAGAGAAAACAGAGCAGTGTTTCACCTCGCTATCACCCGATTAGTGTTGATCAGCATTTAATGAACCTGAAATAGATTGGACGAGTGAAAGAGAGGGAGAGAGAACAGAGCTATGCTTTACCTTACTCTTACCTGATTAGTGTTGATCAGCATTTAATGAACTTGAAACAGATTGGACGAGTGGGGGGAAGGAGGAGAGAGTGTGTGAATGAATGGAAACGGAAGAGAAAAGTTCTCTCTCAACACACTGTGGGAGGCAGAAGACAGGAACACACTAATTTGTCTTGTCTCATTCTCCTTAATCTGGGCTGATTGCCTCCCGCTACAGTCTCTCACGATACCGTTTACTACATGCCAGTGTCCCAGTCAGCCACTCTGTTTCAGTCTGAAATGGCATCCTGTCCCATAATAAGCTGTCTCACCAAAACATTTACATTTACATTACATTTAAGTCATTTAGCAGACGCTCTTATATATAAACAAAAAACACACAAACATACTCACACAGGCACATGCCCCTTTTTCTCAGTACAGAGACAGAGAGAATGGAGAGTGGGAGGAAAGAGAGATCCATTGAAGATCGAAAGACAACAATGCAACATAAGGGAGAAGTGATAGAAGAATGGAGGGATGGAGCAAGGCGTTGAGCGAGGGCAGGAACGGCATGTCCAGGCTGCAGAATTGTTGTCAATCTCACTATCGGGGCCACTGATGGAACACACACATACACACACACACACACAATCACACAACCACTTGTATTGCGTGCTGTGTGTTCTTGTGATGAACACATGCATCACAAAAGCAAGGCGCCACAGACGTGTTTGGACGTAAAGTATCTCTGTCTGTTCAACCTGCCAACATGGCATCTCTCAGTGTGCACCTGTACACTCACACAGTCTACTAGAATCTGAGAGAAAGGCTCTTACCTATTGAATAAAAGAGCATAACTGCTTCACTGCTGGCACATCTTTTGTCACTAAAACCTGCCTCTCTCATTCTACCCTCCTGTATAAGGGATCTGCCTAACTGGCAGTGAATCACTGTGGTATAAGTGCTAGGTGGAAACACTATCAGAAGGATATTTGTGGGAATGGAAACTTTGAATTAAGCTAATTCTTTTGTGTCTCTTTCAGGTTGACGGTCTCTGGGTGATAAGAGCTGAGCAAAAGGCCTATCTGAATGGTCGATGACGGCAAAGATTTCTCAGATAAACTGGCCATTGATCGGATGAGACCTCCGGTAACTAGCTGTTGAATGGCTGGTCGAGTCCTCACTTAAACCCTATGGTGTGATCTGATGAGGGCATGAATACAGCTTTGATTGCAGTGTAGTGTGTGCAATAGGTCTCTGTCAAAAATCAGCAATCATAGTCTTCCAGCTAGACCATGATTAGTTTATGCAGGTGTGTTAGTGGTGTGTTGTAAGCACGGGAGTACCACACGCCCCCGCATTGCGGTGAGGCCCATAAGCTCTGGGGGGGGGGGGGCAACCCAAAATATATACAAATAAATACATTTGTTTTTGGTTGGGGGCCCTTGGAGGTCAGCGGAACTGCAGTACACCACTGGTTGAAAGAACAACTTGGCTTGATTGATTGTGAAGGAGAGTAGACAAGGGCAGAGAGAAAGTGGGAGAGTACTAAAGGAGTGTGAACAAGGGCGGCCAGTGTGCATGTTATATTTCTCTGTCTCAGTGTGCTTGATGTTTGGGTTTATGGCTCAACATTTCCAGACCGTTAAACCTGACAGCCAGACCTGTGTGTACGATTAACAGCTGGCAGCACCAGACCACGGCTTCCCCTGCAATGATTTATGTGTTAGGAAGGGAGAGAGGAGTTCCCAGAACACACTGGGC
Organism: Oncorhynchus masou masou; assembly: GCF_036934945.1. NCBI lineage: Eukaryota > Metazoa > Chordata > Actinopteri > Salmoniformes > Salmonidae > Oncorhynchus > Oncorhynchus masou. The sequence goes on from NC_088242.1 coordinate 29,653,803, forward strand.
GGAACCACAAACAGGATCACCCCTCATAAACCAGTCAAGAGCAGGGGTGAAAGTAGATTTAATTTTTTCCCGGTACGGGGACCTCTTTTTTATGGGCCTAATCATAGATTCCCATATAGCATCCCTATTAATTTAATAGTATCTCTATGGGCCTAATAGTAAAGATTTGTCATTTTCACTTTTAAAATGTATTGCCATCCTCTTTAATGTGGAATAAAGACAACCAGTCATGATATTTTCATCTGATTGTCAAGCAATTACTCACAAAGGCTCACGTAGGCTGGAGTAAATAGTTTTAAAAGCCTAATTTAGATACTTGTATGCTTATTTCTGACATTTTGTAGGCTATTTGTTAGTCAACTTGTCTATAATTATATACACGCAGCTTCTCTTCTGTCATTCTGTGGTGCTGGTCTAGAATACTAAATTGTGACGTGGTGAGGTTGGACCCATGTGCCGAGAAGAGACCAGACGAGGAATCAGTGGTTCAGGATAAATATAAATACTTCACTGATAAACAGCAGCCGCAGGATCACCATAGACTTGGGGGGGGGGGGGGGGGGTGGGGGACAAAACCAACAAACACAGTCTCAAACCTCACTCAGGGACCACCCACACATGGCAAACAATTCAAGCTTCTGTAAAGGAAACTTGAAAACACACCTCTTTTAACAGGGAAATCATAATGAGCAATAGGACACACCTGAGTGTCATTCATGTCTCTAGGACGGTCTCTGCCGACCTCTGGTGACAGGTGGAACATTGACATAAATAAAGCCTTGCTCACCAGAATGTCATAAATCGATAAAATGATCAATGCAGCGTCAACAATCTAGTTGACACTGTTAAAGCTTCTCTCGCAGAGTGAGGACATTTAGGGACCAGGGAGATTTCCAAATGACATCAGTTTGACCGGTTTTAAGGAAATGAAAGCTGTGAAAAAGATTCAACATGTTTCTGATAGTCTTTCAGTTCGTCTTGGATGCATATTTTGAAAATATTTTGAAAATGAAATACTGTCAGTTTTTATGTCGCTGACAGAAATTGCCCATACAGGCTACACAACAGGTACCTGAGTGGACATTGTATCTCGCAAGATGCTGAAAGAAATACATCATATTTCTCCACACCTGTTCCTGAGACAAAATGTAAATATTGTCTATCATTTTACTGAGAGGAACACTTAATTCTGCAGGAGTTAATATTATAATATATAATATAATTATAATATTAAATAAGCATAAAAGTATCTAAATTAGGCTTTTAAAACTATTTACTCCAGCCTACGTGAGCCTTTGTGAGTAATTGCTTGACAATCAGATGAAAATATCATGACTGTTTGTCTTTATTCCACATTAAAGAGGATGGCCTACATTCAGTGTCCAGATTTCAGTTACTATTGCAACTATAAGGCCACTCCACTCAAAAAAATGATTCCGTCAGTCATACAGTGTCATTTGACAAATGAGAAGAGACATCAATTACAAAACACCAAAAAAGTGTTATGAATGACATTCGGTGAGAGTCTGACTGGGAAGGAGTACATGCAAAATAAATAGAGCGGGGTATGCCAGTACTGGCAAAATAAATAGAGTGGGTTATGCCAGTACTGGTAAAACATGAGCCTATCACAATAATTGAACCATAGATTACTAGAAAAAAAAGTAAGGCTATTACACTATTGATCATTATGGCACGTGTCGCATGAGTAATCTATTCAGGTTTCAAGACTTGGCCGACACAAGTCTTGAAACCTGAATAGATTACTCATGCGACACGTGCCATAATGATCAATAGTGTAATAGCCTTACTTTTTTTTCTAGTAATCTATGGTTCAATTATTGTGATAGGCTCATGTTTTACCAGTACTGGCATAACCCACTCTATTTATTTTGCCAGTACTGGCATACCCCGCTCTATTTATTTTGCATGTACTCCTTCCCAGTCAGAGTGAGAGAGAGAGAGAGAGAGAGAGAGAGAGAGAGAGAGAGAGAGATATTCTCCCTTGCTCAGAATGTCAGCTTGGGGATTCAATCCAGCAACCTTTCGGTTCCTGGCCCAACGCTCCTACCCGCCAGGCTACCTGTGTGGATGTGAGAGGAATAAAATAAAAGGGTGTCAAGTGGAAGATGGAGAATGACAGAGGAAGAGAATGAGTGAGAGAATACAAGAAGGTGAGAGAGGAGAGAGGGAGAAAGAGGGGGAATAAATATGCTGCATAAAAGCCAGGTGCCAAGGAAACACGCACGTGTGCGGACAATCATTGTTTTAACGCCTCCTGCCCTCCGATAACCATTGATGCATTGACAGAGAGCATCGTAAGCAGCGTAAAGTGAAGTGATTATAAATGAAAGCATGACTTTATTAATGTCGACATAATTTTGACATCGCCATTAGCCCTTTAACTGAAAATCACAATTGATTGAAAGAGGACATTTGTAAGATGGTGATTACCCACAACCAATGTATTTCCATTCAGTACAGAATTTGATTGACTTGTACTGGAAATATGTTTCATTCATGGCAAACGGTAATCAGCTTGGTACTTACTCACTTTTCAAAAGATGTCAGTAATTGCTAGTATGGTTATCCAGATGACAACACATCAGTACTATATCATTATTCACTCTTTAAACAGGGCTAGAGGTTCAGTGGGCTACACACCTGCTCATTTGTATCTTAACTGCGTTTGTGATTAGCACCTTGCATACATTAGTGATTAGCTTATATTAGCACCTACTCTAGCCAATTTACTCTCTAAGTGAGAGTGTGAAAGAGGGGACCAGTGTATCCATTGTTCTGGCAATCGACTGCATGAATATGTAAAAGATATGTAATTGCACCCAGATTTAGGTTATTTAGCATAAAAACGATTCTTATTTTAATCACTTAGAATCTCTCTAATCAGTGACAGGCGATGGTAGGGAGTTCAAATGTTAAAGGAGGGGGGTATAGATGGGGATGATGGAGGTGGCCAGAGGTCGCTGAACCCAATTTCAGCCAATTAGACCGACTTTGGAGTGGTGCCACTGTCCAGTTTCTAGCTGTCAGTTGATAGGACTTATATAGAGGGTATTTGACACCACAGCAGCCAGCAAAATTTCATGGAAACCCAACAGCCATTTTGCAGGTTTTACAGTGCATTCGGAAAGTATTCAGACCCCTTGACTTTTTCCACATTTTGTTACATTAGAGCCTTATTCTAAAATATATATTTTTTTCTCATCAATCTACACACAATACCCCATAATGACAAAGCAAAAACAGCTTTTTTAGAAATGTTTGAAAATGTATTAAATATTTAAATGGAAATATCACATTTACTTCAGCATTCAGACCCTTTACTCAGCACTCTGTTGATGCACCTTTAGCAGCGATTTCAGCTTTGCGTCTTCTTGGGAATGACACTACAAGCTTGGAACACCTGTATTTGGGGAGTTTCTCCCATTCTTCTCTGCAGATCTTCTCAAGCTCTGTCAGGTTAGATGGGGAGTGTCGCTGTACAGCTATTTTCAAGTTTCTCCAGTGATGTTTGATCAGGTTCAAGTCCGGGCTCTGGATGGGCCACTCAAGGACATTCATTGGCTGTGTGCTTAGGGTTGTGGTCCTGTTGGAAGGTGAACCTTCACCCCAGTCTGAGGTCCTGAGCGCTCTGGAGCAGGTTTTCATCTTTCCCTCGATCCTGACTAGTCTCCCAATCCCTGCCGCTGAAAAACATACCCACTGCAGGATGCTGCCACTACCATGCTTTACTGTAGGGATGGTGCTAGGTTTCCTCCAGATGTGACGCTTGGCATTCAGGCCAAAGAGTTCAATCCTGGTTTCATCAGACCAGAGAACCTTGTTTCCCATGGTCTGAGAGTCCTTTAGGTTTTACCTTTAACATCGGTTTCTTGGTCACCTCCCAGACCAAGGCCCTTCCCCCCAGATTTCTCAGTTTGGCTGGGCGGCCAGCTCTAGGAAGAGTCTTGGTGGTTCCAAACTTCTTCCATTTCAGAATGATGGAGACCACTGTGTTCTTGGGGACCTTCAACGCTTCAGAAATGTTTTGGTACCCTTCTCCAGATCTTTGCCTCTACACCAGGGGTGGGCAACATCAGTCCTCAAGGGCCTGATTGGTGTCACCGTTTTTCCCAGCTAAAACACCTGACTCCAATAATCACATAATCATGATCTTCAGTTTAGAATGCAATTTGATTAATCAGCTGTGTTTGCTAGGGATGTAGACACAAATCAGGACCTCGAGGACTGGAGTTCCCCACCCCTGCTCTACACAAACCTTTCTCTGAACTCTACAGACAATTCCTTTGAGCTCATGGCTTGTTTTTTTCTCTGACATACTCCGTTAACTGTGTGTGCCTTTCCAAATCATGTGCAATCAATTGAATGTACCACAGGTGGACTCCAATCAAAGGGTCTGAATACTTATTTAAATAAGGTATTTCTGTTTTTATTTTTATAAATGAGCAAAAATGTCTTAGAATAAGGCTGTAACGTAACAATGTGGAAAAAGTAAAGGGGTCTGAATACTTTCAGAATGCACTGTAACCTAAAGACAATTAGCAGGCAGCCCGCCTTGGTTTGAGGGCAGCTCGGGTTAACTGTCCTGTCTCGTAATAATCGCAATTTAGAAAAGTGTGTGTATTCTCATGTCACGCTGGGGCGACCATTAGAGATATTTGGAACTCACACATGGAAAGGTTAAGCCCTGGATTTCTAGCTCCTTGATATTATTGTTGGATCTGATTTTAATAGCTAACATTTCAATGGCCATAATATACAAACATGCTGTACATACGATATCATAACCTCCATCGATAAGAGACAGTACTGTGCAGCCGTCTTCATCGACCTGGCCAAGGCTTTCGACTCTGTCAATCACTGTATTCTTATCGGCAGACTCAATAGCCTTGGTTTCTTTAAGGACTGCCTCACCTGGTTCACCAACTACTTTGCAGACAGAGTTCAGTGTGTCAAATCTGAAGGCCTGTTGTCCGGACCTCTGGCAGTCTCTATGGGGGTACCACAGGGTTCAATTCTCGGGCCGACTCTTTTCTCTGTATATACCAATGATGTCGCTCTTGCTGCTTGTGATTCCCTGATCCACCTCAACGCAGACGACACCATTCTGTATACTTCTGGCCCTTCCTTGGACACTGTGCTAACTAACCTCCAAACAAGCTTCAATGCCATACAACACTCCTTCCGTGGCCTCCAACTGCTCTTAAATGCTAGTAAAACTAAATGTATGCTTTTCAACCGTTTGCTGCCCACACCGCCCGCCCGACTAACATCACCACCCTGGACGGTTCTGACCTAGAATATGTGGACAACTATAAATACCTAGGTGTCTTGCTAGACTGTAAACTCTCCTTCCAGACTCATATTAAACATTTCCAATCCAAAATCAAATCTAGAATCGGCTTTCTATTTCACAACAAAGCCTCCTTCACTCACGCCGCCAAACTTACCCAAGTAAAACTGACTATCCTACTGATCCTCGACTTCGGCGATGTCATCTACAAACTACAAAATAGCTTCCAATACTCTACTCAGCAAACTGGATGCAGTCTATCACAGTCCCATCCGTTTTGTTACCAAATCACCTTATACCACCCACCACTGTGACCTGTATGCTCTAGTTGGGTGGCCCTCATTATATGTCCGTCACCAGACCCACTGGCTCCAGGTCATCTATAAGTCTATGATAGGTAAAGCTCCGGCCTTATCTCAGCTCACTGGTCACGATAACACACCCGTAGCACACGTTCCAGCAGGTATATCTCACTGATCATCCCCAAAGCCAACACCCAATTTGGCCGCCTTTCCTTCCAGTTCTCTGCTGCCAGTGACTGTAACGAATTGCAAAAATCACTGAAGTCTTATATTTCCCTCACCAACTTTAAACATCAGCTATCTGAGCAGCTAACTGATCGCTGCAGCTGTACATAGTCCATCTGTAAATAGCCCACCCAATCTACCCAATTTACTTTTCTGCTATTTTGCACACCAGTATCTCTACTTGCACATCATCATTTGCTCATTCATCACTCCAGTGTTAATTTGCTAAATTGTAATTCTTCGCTACTGTGGGCTAGTTATTGCCGACATCCTCATGCCTTTTGCACACACTGTATATAGACTTTCTTTTTTTCTACTGTGTCATTGACTTGTTTATTGTGTTATTGGCTTGTTTGTTGTTTATTCCATGTTATTCCATGTGTAACTCTGTGTTGTTGTCTGTGTCACATTGCTTTGCTTTATCTAGGACAGGTCACAGATGTAAATGAGAACTTGTTCTCAACTAGCCTACCTGGTTAAATAAAAGGTAAAAAAAACATTTTTTTTTATTGTGATTGTGTTCCCCACACTCTATATATTAACATATGTTTATAGATATTTGCATTCGATGTATTGTGATGCAGTGTTTACCCCCTACTAAAATACAGGTTAAATAAAAATAAGTAATAGTAAATTTGAGTTCCAACTGATTTTTTTGTAATTCTCAGTAGTGGTAGAGAGTAAGATTTAGAATACACCACATTCAAGTCCTCCATCCCCCACTCATTCAAATGTAGGAACTGGCTTCTCCAGTCTGCCCCCTCTGCTGTCTCTGGGTCCACACCCACCCCCGCCCGACCATCTAGAGGTGTGAAGGTTAGTACCTTTTATGTAGGGAAGCTAATGATACATCATCTATGACATTATTGGGAGTGTGTATACTTACATTTCTCAATACCATAGCACTTGTGTATCTTCTCTATAGTTATGCACTTGGAAATGCATACATTTATCAATTTGGCCATTTGGGAAGATTCGTGGGAAAACCTGGGAGACTTGATACAACATATTACGTAGAGCACTCATTCTTGAATGTATCAGTCTGAAACTTTGGACAACATCTAAAATAACACATTTTTTGCTTTTGTTTTATCTTTTTCCAGTCTAATGTGTTGTGTTCTCCTACATTAATTTCACATTTTCAAAGTGTTTCCTTTCAAATAGTGTCAAGAATAAGCATATCCTTGCTTCAGGTCCTGAGCTACAGGCAGTTGGATTTGGGGATGTCATTTTAGGCGGAAATGGAGATGAAGGGTCCGATCTTAAGAGGGTTTACCTAAAAACAGATCATATGAATTAGGCAAGACAATTTTTAGAATGTAATGACGGTGATTGATGCTATTGAAGTTGAAGTGGTCTGCTGACAACAAAGGAGATGAGCAATACTATAAGAGGCTCTTCAAAGTCTACGTAATTATTAAGGGTTAATATAATAATTATTAGTATTTTACACAGTTTTTACACAGCAGGCAGTTCTATGATATTAAAGTTTCAAACTTGGTGTGCTTGTGTGTGCATACTGTATGTGTGTATTTTTTTTATTTTTAAAATGATTTCACCTTTATCTAACCAGGTAAGCTAGTTGAGAACAAGTTCTTATTTACAACTGCGACCTGGTCAAGATAAAGCAAAGCAGTGTGACACAAACAACAACACAGAGTTACACATGGAATAAACAAGCGTACATTCAATAACAGAATAGAAAAAAATAAAGTATATATAGAGTGGGTGCAAATGGCATGAGGAGGTACGGCAATAAATAGGCCATAGGAGCGAAGTAATTACAATTAAGCAGATTAACACTGGAGTGATAGATGAGCAGATGATGTGCAAGTAGAGATACTGGTGTGCAAAAGAGCAAAAAGGAAATAAAAACAGTATGGGGATGAGGTAGGTAGATTGGATGGGTTATTTACAGATGGACTATGTACAGCTGCAGCGATCAGTTAGCTGCTCAGATAGCTGATGTTTAAAGGTAGTGAGGGAAATATAAGTGTCCAGCTTCAGTGATTCGTTCCAGTCACTGACAGCAGAGAACTGGAAGGAAAGGTGGCCAAAGTAGGGGTTGGCTTTGGGGATGACTAGTGAGATATACCTGATGGAGCGCGTGCTACGGGTGGGTGTTGTTATCATTACCAGTGAGCTGAGATAAGGCGGAGCTTTACCTATCATAGACTTATAGATGACCTGGAGCCAGTGGCGACGAATATGTAGCGAGGGACAGCCGACTAGAGCATACAGGTTACAGTGGTAGGTGGTATAAGGGGCTTTGGTAACAAAACAGATGGCACTGTGATAGACTGCATCCAGTTTGCTGAGTAGAGTATTGGAAGATATTTTGTAGATGACATCGCTGAAGTTGAGGATCGGTAGGAGAGTCAGTTTTACTAGGGTAAGTTTGGCGTCGTGAGTGAAGGAGGCTTAACATAAATGAAAGTCAGTCAATCCGGAAAATTTCAACAACTTTGGAAGTTTCTTCAAGTGCAGTCACAAAAACCATCAAGTGCTATGATGAAACTGGCTCTCATGAGGACCGCCACAGGAAAAGAAGACCCAGAGTTACCGCTGTTGCAGAGGATAAGTTCATTAGCATTACCAGCCTCAGATTGCAGCCCAAATAAATGCTTCACAAAGTTCAAATAACAGACACCTCACCATCAACTGTTCAGAGGAGATTGCGTGAATCAGGCCTTCATGGTTGAATTGCTGCAAAGAAGCCACTACTAAAGGACAACAATAATAAGAAAAGACTTGCTTGGGCTAAGAATCACAAGCAATTTACATTACACAGGTGGAAATCTGTCCTTTTTGAGATTTTTGGTTCCAACCGCCGTGTGTTTGTGAGATGCAGAGTAGGTGAATGGATGATCTCCACATGTGTGGTTTCCACCGTGAAGCATGGAGGAGGAGGTGTGATGGTGTGGGGGTGCTTTGCTTGTGACACTGCCTGTGATTTATTTAGAATTCAAGGCACACTTAACCAGCATGGCTACCACATCATTCTGCAGCGATACACCATCCCATCTGGTTTGCGTTTAGTGGGACTATCATTTGTTTTTCAACCGGACAATGACTCAAAACACACCTTCAGACTGTGTAAGCACTATTTGACCAATGACAGTGATGGAGTGCTGCATCAGATGACCTGGCCTCCACAATCACCTGACCTCAACCCAATTGAGATGGTTTGGGATGAGTTGGACCGCAGAGTGAAGGAAAAGCAGCCAACAAGTGTTCAGCATATGTGGGAACTCCTTCAAGACTGTTGGAAAAGCATTCCTCAAGAAGCTGGTTGAGAGAATGCCAAGAAGGTGTAAAGCTGTCATCAAGGCAAAGGGGCGGCTACTTTGAAGAAGCTCAAATCTAAAATATATTTTGATTAACACTTTTTTTGGTTACTACATGATTCCATATGTGTTATTTCATAGTTTTGATGTCTTCACTATTATTCTACAATGTATAAAATTGTAAAAATAAAGAAAAACCCTTGAATGAGTAGGTGTGTGCAAACTTTTGACTGGTACTGTAGTTTCAAGTGTTTTGGAAAATGAATGAAGCATTGATCTAAAAATGTCTGAGTAGGCTACAGACAAAAAGCAGGATGATAGTAATTCAGATCATTTGGATGGATTGAATCCCGACAGTTGCTAGTCGGAACACGTTTGTGCTTGCCAAATCAGAACTGATTTAAAAGGGTTTTAATGTTGTTGATTAACAGTTAGGATGTTTCCTAACAAGTTTAAAAAGTTTTCATTTCCTCACCTCATTTCTTTCATTACCTCTGATCTTAAGGTCATTGAATAGGTGAAAGCACCCACCATTATTTGCACATAACTCAGACTTTCGGATGAACAATCCATTGATTTCAGTGACAGATTTGAGTGCCATTTTGAGACACTGAAGCATACTGTATCTTTGGTTAGGATTCGTCTCAATGTCCTTGTGGCTCTACGCATCATTTCTTGTTGACAGACTAGATTCTGAACAGTGGTTTCACGCTGCTGCCCAATGCCTATCAGATATGATGCTCTCTCAGCCACTCAGTAGAGTAGATGGGAAATACTCTCGAGCGAAACATGAAAATGATGGAATATTGAGAGTGAATATATTGCTATTTCGGTAACATCACAGTGGATATGGACTTCAGCCAGACCTGAATAAGGGAGCTTGGTTGTTGCGATGTCTTTCTTGAGGGTGTGATGGACTGAGCTAGCTCTGTGAGATAAAGCCTAGGCATCAGCTTGGGGAGCTAACACACATTGTCAAGTCTCAGGCCAGGTTATTCATCACGCGAGTATGGTTCACTAAATTAACCACAGTTCTGGATGATTAAACACATTTGGAAGGTGATTTGGCAATTTGCTAAATGTAAATGGAAGCGAAAAAGCTGTTTAGTCATCAACTATTGCCGTCAGAGTAGCTCATAATCAAGGGTAACAAAGACGCAATTGTATTTATCACATTTAGTGCAGAAGGAAATGCATATTTAGATGCCATTCATTTTAGATGCAGGCGTTTACTTTCCTTAAGCAAAATTACTTTACTTCTATCTCTTCCCGAGGCTGGTTAGTGTAGATTCATGCTTAGCTTTGCCTTTCTCTCTCTCCCATTGATGAAAATACCACAGAGAGAACATTTTGGCCACTTATCCATGTGATGTATGATTGGCTGCTTTGATGTACAATGGTTTGGACCCAACTTGGGGATTTTGCAACACATTACTGTGGCAAACATTCAGCAAACAGTAAGTTAAAACCCAATTAAAATATCCTTCCTCAGTTGCCCCTCAGATGGACACCAACTGAAAAACGCAAGCGAGGCATACTAAAAACAACATGGCTACAGACAGTGGTGCCAGAGCTGGAAGAGATGGGTCTCTCATGGGACAGGGCACAAGCTGTAGCCAAAGACAAACTCATGTGGCCAGACAGAATCGAAATTGTTGCAACCTTATGTCCCACCCAGGACTAGAGGCCTAGTAAATATGTTCAACTCTGGTTGCTGATTTAACTATACATTAGAGTAGGGCGGTCCGGGGATCGTGGAGAATGTGCAGAACCTTCTAATCAGTGAGCGTCATTGATGGTTATGGGGTCATTTATCCAACATTATTAGTCAAGGGACTATGTTTACAGAGACATAACCAGAGGGTGTTGTCATGATTTGACTGAATTGACTTTTTTTTTTAAGTTCTTGTCATCGCTTTTCAGATACACTCAGTCCCCTCCCTGATGTATAGTAGTCTCTCATGTCATGTGACCAGAATTTGTGTGGTGCCTTTTGACTGACCTGATGAAATAAAGAAAAATATGTTGTTGTTTTTTTTTACTCCATCTGATGACAAGCATTTGAAGACATGATGAGGATATTTTCTATTGCATGTATTCAATTTATTCATAATGGTTATTTGTAGGGGCCTATAATCCAATACTAACCCAGAATATTTAAAAATACTGGCACGTAATATCTCAGCTTCTTTACTTATTCAAGGTTTTCTACAAATGTCTTATTACTCATCCTGAGGAGTCTGTCGTCATACCAGATCCTCATTTGCAATATTTTACAATGACGTCAGAGACGTACAAATACTCATTAGGAGTTTATATTACATTAATTCAAAATGTTTTAATTTACTTTCACGTGTAAAAACACAATACCAGATCCCCTATAATGTCTTCCGCAGAGGCTTTTTAACATGGGGGTCCAATGGTAGTGAAGACAATGACGACGTACCGGGGTCACACACACACCAACACACACCCTTGCACTCACAGACAGCCCTTCATCATTCATTATTTAATTAGCTCCACTTAATTAGAGGGAAAAAATGTCCTGCCGCCCCTGAAATGCCACGATTGTCATGGCATTCTGACAAACAGCCCCTGATATTGACGTGATTTTGATCAGCACTCACACACTTCAGCATAAACACACAATCATTATGCACACACACACACACACACACGCATACAGCCCCTGGATTAATCTTATATTTTCTTCTGGGGATTTGGCATAGACACCACTGTATGCATCTGGATGAGGCAGAAATGGAATCCAGTTCAAATAGACTTTTTCATTATTCTCATTCAAAGCGCCAGGTATTTCTCAGGTTTCATAGTGGATTCTTTCTCTTTTATTATGTGTATTTGTCTTTGAGTTTGTAGGCAGTTCTGTTCTTCTGTCCATCCTCTCCGGTTTGTGATCGTTGGAGCGTGAGGATAGACTGTGATCAATGACAGCCAGAAGATTTTGGGAACTTCACCCCACAACCCTGCACCCCTAGTGACAGCTCCCACTGTCTCTCTGTTGGCCTGTGGCTAAGAACTCAATCTATTGAAAATAAAGAAACCATAAGAACTAAAAAAAAGAAAAGAAATGCCAACAGTAAATTGTATACATTTTCCACTGTCTTTGTTTTAATATATAGTGTGTCTACAGCTCCTGGAGTGATAAAACAACACAATACTTCTACAACTCAGCAGTGTTTGGTGTTCCTGAACTGTTGTTGAGTGACATACGCTCAGAGGCCTGTCGCCATACAAATCCAGACTTCTGCCTCATACAAATTGATTTCTTTAAAGTCCTGTAGTGATTCATACTGTTTTACATTTTTTTTTTGTCTGTGACCCTCCGGCCTGTTCTGCGCATATCTGGGAGGTACAATACATAACATTTCAGAGGAGGCTGGTGGGAGGAGCTATAGGAGGACTGGCTCATTGTAATGGTTGGACTGGAATGAATGGAACGGAGTCAAATATGTGGTTTCCATGTATTTGATGTGTTTGAAAACATTCCATTAATTCCATTCCAGCCATTACAATGAGCCCGTCCTCCAAATAGCACCTCCCTCTCTAAATCCACAATCTCTCTCAACCCTTTTTTCCAACCCTCCATTCCCCTCCCAGACTCTCTTCTCTGAATCTCTCCCCTCTAAGTACACCATTGATAGACAGCCGCTGCAGATAAAGGGGGAATTAGCAGTAATGAAATCTAAAGAAGTGTTTGCTGGTCAAGAGCCTTTACCCTTGTAAGCAGTCAGACTGATCATCTCTGATGTGTCAAAGCTGCGATGTCTCTTCGTTACTCTAATCTCTAGCATTTGGCAGTATTTACGCGAGACAAAATGTTGACGACTCGTTCCTGGGTCAATTAGAATTGACCCATGAATGATGGTTTGAATGCCAACTCTGCAATAATGTGATCTAGTTTCGAGAACGATTTCAACGTCTCTCAAATAAGACCAGACGAAGTAGTGCTGGATAGTGTTTGTTGATGGCCATTCCAACTACACCACAAACTTTTGCCACAATAACTCACTTGTGATGCCTTGGTGTTCTATTGTCTCCACTACCTGACAAGCAAAAGTACTTTTCTATTCCTATTTCTTTCCTTCTGTAGCTACGGTCTGACCAAAATGTCTTTGTTTCTCTCAGAACAACCCAATATGAATTGATACAATATGTATATTGAATCATTCATTTGTTTGAATAATGGAGTTCTGTTTTTAGATTAATATAATTGCCCCGTTACAATTATTTTTGACAGGTTCATTCTTTTGCCGTCATTTCTCCAACCCAGATGGCATTGGGACTCTTTAATAGATGGGTACCTAGGTGGTTGGATTGGCACATGAGTGTCTCCTGCATTGAACTGTCGACCCACTCTTTATTCTGGTCAGAAGCAGAGGGCACAGGGTGATAGGTTATCATTATGGAGGTGTGATTGACAGGTACACTATATTTGTTTCTCTCACATAGACAACCACATAGTGGTTTGTGGGAACATGAGGTTATTATGGATGTTTGTGGAAACATGGAGCTCCTTGTCTGTGCTAACTGACTGGTCACATGGCACAGGGAGGAGAGGTGACAAAGCAGAAATAGACACAACACCCACACAACAAATGGCCTGAAACATTCTCTTCACCCAGATGATCTCTCTATGTCTGCCTCTTTCTTTCTCTGTCGTGCTTGACCTCTCTCTGTCTGTCTCTCCCCCACACTCTCCTGTCCATCCAGGACTCTGTAGATCAAGGATCATCAACTGTATATTAATCCACGGGCAAAAAAATCTTCTGACTAAAGCATAATCATTTCAAACCTTTCTTAAATTTGTATACGATCACATACTCTATCTCTCTATTATGCGTGGGAATACTTTGGAACAATTTTTTTTTTAATCACTTGGAGCTGATTTGCTGGTGTTTTTACAGTGTTTTATGTCCAACAATTAAAATAATAATAACAATTTTGCTCAGAAACCTTGGGAGGCGAAATAAAATCACCTGGGGGCCAAACCCTGCTGTAGGTAGACTGAAACATGTAAATTCATTTAAATTAAGTTGATTTCTGAGAAGAATAAGAGGACAGGAAGGTTTGGAAAGTATTGAATATCCATCCCCCAACACCCCGACCCCCCCCCACTCTGAATTTCGAGTTAAAAAAATCTTCACATCCCTTTCAATTACAAACCCAGTGATCATTTCCCATATCTCTTTTATGTTGTTTATGTCATATCTATATGATACACTGATTTGATTCAGTTTGTTGTTTTTCTCATGGTTCCTTAACTGTATCATACATTGTCGCCCACAGAAAATCTGTTTTCTCCAATCCGTGGAGGCCACGGGTGCTGCATGGCCATGCATTACAATAGGGGATGGAATAGTCTTTACTGCACTGCTTTAGGTTTGGTCTGATCTAGCCAGATGCTAAAATCCCAACCAAATATCTTAGATAATTGTTGATATTGTGGATACAAGTATGACGCGACTGTGACTGTATGATTCGTCTTTCACGATACCATATCATATTAATATGGGGACCATGGACATACTGTACCTTCCTGATTGTGACACATCTCTGAAGTAGTTGTTGACAAACTGCACTTTATTTGGTTTAGAGATAATCTTACAACAACTGGTCTCAACAGTCTTTTGTTATCATTTGGATTATGGTGGAATGTAATGTTATGGAAGGAAGGCGAAATAGAACATTTGAAGTTCTCAAATGGGTAATACAAAATCTAACTTTCTCGTTCTCCAATTGGACAGTGAAAATAGAGAACCTGATGCAGTCTCATTAATATTTGAAAAATGTAGAGTATTGGAGCAGGATTAGGAGACAGGGAATGAGAAACGGCATGTAGCAGAGAGAAAGAAACCCTATGGAAAATTAACATTTCAGGTGCAATTGTTATTGAATTACGGTCGAGCAATTGCACCTGCGGAGGGACATCTTGGAAAGAGAGAAGAGAGAATATAATATTTAAAAAATTATAGAACCTCATCTGGACACATATAATCGTCCTGGTTAAGCCACTCTCAATATATTTCCATCCCTTTAAATTTGCTTTCCTCACTCAAAAAGCACTTGTTGAGTGAAGATGGAACTGTGGGTTTAATCGAAACCGTGCTGTTGCGCAGACTTTCATCTGTAAAAATGACCCATTTCACACATCCTACATCAAATAAAACGATTGTATACAGTAGTATTTTTGCGGATTTTACTGTAGTATTTACTGTAGTTACAGTTAAATATAGTATATATACACTGTAGTAAAATAACTTTAGTATAGACTGCACTGTTTACTGTAGTGTTTTTATAGACTAACATACTGTACTATTTACTGTAGTGTTTTTATAGACTGTGGTATACTGTACTATTTACTGTAGTGTTTTTGTAGACTGTAGTATACTGTACTATTTACTGTAGTGTTTTTGCAGACATTACTGCACTATTTTCTATACTGTTTTTGTTTTATTATCTTTGGCATAGAAGTGTAGGCCTTCTCCTTGAAAACCCCTACCGGAGAAATACTAAAAGAGCAAATGTTCCATAACCTGTAGGTAGGTAGAACTGAGTTCTGAACGGATTGTTCAGTGCTTCTGCTCTTTTCTATAACATGCTAGGCTTTGGGGCGGCAGGGTAGCCTAGTGGTTAGAGTGTTGGACTAGTAACCAGAAGGTTGCAAGTTCAAACCCCCAAGCTGACAAGGTACAAATCTGTCATTCTGCCCCTGAACAGGCAGTTAACCCACTGTTCCCAGGCCATCATTGAAAATAAGAATTTGTTCCTAACTGACTTGCCTGGTTAAATAAAAATAAATAAAAATTCGGAAAGTATTCAGACCCCTTGATGTTCTCCACATTTTGATACATTACAGCCTTATTCTAAAATGTATTAAAGTAATGTTTTTCCTCATTAATCTACACACAATAATACCCCATAATGACAAAGTGAACACAGGTGTTTACATTTTTTTTTGCAAATTTATAAAACAAACAAAAAATATATATAAAGTCTATATAAGGTCCCACAGTTGACGGTGCATGTAAGAGCAAAAACCAAGCCATGAGGTCGAAGGAATTGTCCGTAGAGCTCCGAGACAGGATTGCGTTGAGACACAGATCTGGGGAAGGGTGCCAAAATATGTCTGCAGCATTGAAGGTCCCCAAAAACACAGTGGCCCCTATGGTGAAGCATGGTGGTGGCACATCATGCTGTGGGGATGTATTTCAGTGGCAGGGACTGGGATCGAGGGAAAGATAAACGGAGCAAAGTACAGTGAAATGCTTGATGAAAACCTGCTCTAGGGCTCTCAGGACCTCAGACTGGGGCAAAGGTTCACCTTCCAACAGGACAACGACCCTAAGCATAAAGCCAAGACAACGCAGGAGAGGCTTCAGAACAAGTCTCTGAATGTCCTTGAGTGGCCCAGCCAGAGCCCTGACTTAAACCCGATCGAACATCTCTGGAAAGACCTGAAAATAGCTGTGCAGCAACGCTCCCTGTCCAACCTGAGAGGGTTTTCAGAGAAGAATAGGAGAAACTCCCCAAATACAGGTGTGCCAATTTTGTAGCGTCATACCCAAGAAGTCCCAAGGCTGTAATCGCTGCCAAAAATGCTTCAACAAAGTACTGAGTAAATGGTCTGAATACATACCTGTTTTTGCTTTGTCATTATGGGGTATTGTGTGTAGATTGATGAGGGAAAGAAGCTATTGAATACATTTTGTAATAAGGCTGTAATGTAACAAAATGAGGAAAAGGTCCAGGGGTATGAATACTTTCCGAATGCACTGCATATGGTCTTTACTTGGCATGTACGTTTCTCATTTATAGGTGGAACAAATGGGGATCAGAGGGAGGGGAATGGTCAGGGTATATACTAATCAAATACAATAGTATTTACTAAAGTTAAAAAAGTGTAGTGTATTTGGAGACAATGTATTATGTTCTGCACTGTTTGCCATAAGCAAACAAGAAAATGCTCATCCAGAGGTGGGATTCCTAGTGGTTGGTGATTTTAATGCCGGGAAACTGTAATCCGTTTGACCTCATTTCTACTAGCATGTCACCTGTGCAACTCGAGGAGACAGAACTCTAGATCGCCTTTACACCACACACTGAAAGGCATACAAAGCTCTCCCTCACCCTTCATTTGGAAAATCTGACCATAACTCTATCGTCCTGATTTTTGCTTACAAGCAAAAACTCAAACAGAAAGTAGCAGTGACGCGCTCAATACGGAAGTGGTCCGATGAAATGGATGCTAAGCTAAAAGACTGTTTCGCTAGCAGAGACTGGAATTTGTTCTGGGATTCATCCAATCGCATTGAGGATTTTATCACATCAGTCACCAGCTTCATTAATAAGTGCATCGACGACGTCGTACAAATAATCAACATCCACACTTAGCTAATGGCAAGAGCTGCCGCTTTCAAGGAGCGGGACAGTAATCCGGATGTTTATAAGAAATCCCGCTATGACCTCCAACGAGCTATGAAACAGGAAAAGTGTCAATACAGGACTAAGATTGAATCCTACTAAGCCGGCTCTGACGGTGATGGATGTGGCAGGGTTTGCAAACTACAGTATCACAGATTACAAATGGAAACCCTGCCACTAGCTGCCCACTGATGCGAGCCTTCCAGATGAGCTAAATGCCTTCTATGCTACCTTCAAGGCAAGCAACACTGAACCATGCACAAGAGCACCAGCTGTTACGGACAACTGTGCATTCACACTCTCCATGGCCGATGTGAATAAGACTTTTAAACAGGTTAACAGTCACAAGACCCGGGGCCTGACGGATTACCAAGACATGTACTCAGAGCATGTGCTGACTTGCTGGCAAGTGTCTTGATTGACATTTTCAACCTTTCCCTGACCCAGTCCGAAATACCTACATCTTTCATGCAGACCATCATATTCCCTTTGCCCAAAATCATCATGGTAACTTTTTTATTTTACCAAGTAAAAGTAAGTAAGTTGTTGACTGAGAACACATTCTCATTTAAAGCAACAGCCTGGGGAATAGTTACATGGGAGAGGAGGGGGCATGAATGAGCCAATTGGAAGCTGGGGACGATTAGGTGGCCATGATTGTATGAGGGCCAGATTATAAATTTACCCAGGACACCAGGGTTAAGACCCATACTCTAATGATAAGTACCATGAGATCTATAGTGACGACAGAGTCAGGACAGCCATTTAATGTCCCATCCGAAAGATGTCACCCTACGCAGGGTAATGTCTCCAATCACTGCTCTGGGATATTTATTTTTTAGGCCCTCCAACACCACTTCTAGCAGCATCTTTTCACCCATCCAGGGACCGACACGGACCAGCCATGCTTAGCTTCAGAGGTACGTCAGCAGTGGGATGCAGTGTGATATGCTGCTGGATTGGAGAAATGACTGTTGCCCAGTATCTGTAGCCACGAATTGCTCTGAAAGGCTGGTCATGGCTCACATCAATATCATCATTACAGACATCCTGGACCCATTCCAATTTGCAAACAGATGCACAGATGAAGCAATTACTATTGCACTCCACACTGCCCTCTCCCACCCGTACAAAAGGAACACCTAAGTGAGAATGTTGTTCATTGACTACAGCTCAGCGTTCAACACCATAGTGCCCTCCAAGCTCATCACTAAGCTAAGGATCCCTTTGCAACTGGATCCTGGACTTTCTGAGGGGCCTCCCCCAGGTGGTGAGGGTAGGAAACAACACATCCGCCATGCTGATCGTCAACACGGGGGTCCCTCAGGGGTGTGTGTACTCCCTGTTCACCCATGACTGTGTGGCCGCGCACGACTCCAACACCTTCATTAAGTTTGCTGTTGAGACAATGGAGGTAGGCCTGATCCCCGATGACGATAGCCTATAGAAATGAGGTCAGAGACCTCGCAGTGTGGTGCCAGGACAATGACCTCTCCCTCAATGTCAGCAAGACCAAGGAGCTGATCATGGACTACAGGAGACGGGAGGGCCGAGCACGCCCCCATTCACATCCACAGGGCTCTAATAGAGCAGGTTGAGAGCTTCAAGTTCCTCAGTGTCCATATCACTCAGGATCTATCATGGTCCACACACACCAACATAAGTTGTGAAGAGGGCTCGACAACACCTCTTTCCTCTCAAAAAGTTATACAGCTGCACCATTGAGAGCATCTTGAATGGCTGCATCGCCGCTTGATATGGCAACTGCTTGGCATCTGACCTCAAGGCTCGAGAGAGAGGGTGGTGCGTACGGCCCAGTACATCACTGGGGCCGAGCTCCAGCCATCCAGGACCAGGTGGTCTCAGAGGAAGGCTCTAAAAACTGTCAAAGAGTCCAACCACCCAAGTCATAGACTGTTCTTTCTGCTACCCTACGGCAAGTGGTACCAATACACCAAGTCTGGAACCAACAGGACCCTGAACAACTTCTACTCCCAGCCATAAGACTACTAAATAATTAAATAGTTAACTAAATTGGACCCACCGGCTCAAATCGGTCTTATATAGCAACATTTGAAATTGTGTTCTTTACGTTGGATAAAAGCAGAGACTCAGAGCTACAAAACGGAATATCATACACTATAAATGAGGAACAATGGGAAAGTAATTTTGCTTTGAAAGTTGACAGACTTGAAAACTCACTTTGTAGAAAATGGCCTTTGAATATTTTTGTCTACATCCATTCAGCATCGTCCACACCCTCTTAAGCTTTAGTCATACCCATCTCTTTAAGCTTGAATCCAGGCTGTATCACAACTGGCAGTGATTGGGAGTTTCATAGGGCGGCGCACAATTGGCCCAGCACCGTCCGGGATTGGCAAGTGTAGGCCTCATTGTAAATGAGGGCCTTTTCCCAAGATGGTGTAGCAGTCAGACGTATTTGTCCTTCATCTTGTCGTGTCCCATGTATATATCTTTTTCTTTGCATATCTTTTTTATATTTTTCTAAACCTCAACCTCAAAATACTCTCCTGCAACTCACCTCACCCAATGTGGTGTGGATCTGTTTTTTCTAAAGTATTTTTATTGACCTCGGAACCGGAATCCCCCAACAGAAGCAAGCCAGCTCACTAGCTACTAGCTAGTAGTCAGCTATCCACTGCTGGTGGTCATCAGCTAACCTTTAGCTCGGAAAGCTCTCGCCAGTTTGTACAACACGACAATTAGCCCGGAGCTAGCCCATAATAGGCCCATTCTCCCGGCTAGCTGAAGAGGTCCATCAGCTGCTCCTGGGCTACAATGCCCGGACCCCTTTTACTGCCGGTACGGGGCACGGAACCCTGCCGATCCTTCATGACTGGACTACCAACGTAACCTGCTCGAGGGGGTACTCAACTGGCCCCTATGCTGCAATGTCCCCTGAATGCCCATCTGCTTGCCTGCTAGAAGCGGCCCGCCAGCTGTTAGCCGCGGCCCGCTAGCTATCTAGAGCATATTGGACTGTTAGCTGAATAGATCCATCGGCCAATTTCAATACCTATTTTGCCAATTGGACTCTGACCCCTCTGCTACTTGGAACCATACTAATCCATCTCGACTGGTCTATCGAACCTATTCTATCACGCCCATAAACCTGCTCCTTTTACTCTATGTTCCGAACGTACTAGACAACCAGTTCTGATAGCCTTTAGCCATACCCTTATCCTACTCCTCTTCTGTTCCTCTGGTGATGTAGAGGTTAATCCAGGCCCTGCAGTGCCTAGACTCCCCAGGTGCCCTCATTTGTTGACTTATGTAACTGTAAAAGCCTTGGTTTCATGCATGTTAACATTAGAAGCCTCCTCCCTAAGTTTGTTTAACTCACTGCTTTAGCACAAAATGCCAACCCGGATGTCATAGCCGTGTCTGAATCCTGGCTTAGGAAGACCACCAACAACCCTGACATTTCCATCCCTAACTACAACATCTTCCGACAAGACAGAACTGCCAAAGGGGCGGTGTTGCAATCTACTGCAGAGACAGCCTGCAGAGTTCTGTTTTAATATCCAGGTCTGTACCCAAACAATTCGAGCTTCTACTTTGAAAAATCAACCTTTCCAGAAACAAGTCTCTCACTGTTGCCGCTTGCTATAGACCACCCTCTGCTGTGCCCTGGACACCATGTGTGAATTGATGGCCCCACATCTATCTTCAGAGCTCGTGCTGCTAGGTGACCTAAACTGGGACATGCTTAACACTCCGGTCATCCTACAACCTTTGCTTGATGCCCACAATCTCACACAAATTCCCAATGAACCTAACAGGTACAACCCCAAATCCATAAACACGGGCACCCTCATAGATATCATCCTAACCAACTTGCCCTCCAAATACACCTCTGCTGTTTTCAACCAAGATCTCAGTGATCACTTCCTCATTGCCTGCATCCGTAATGGGTCTGCGGTCAAATGACCACCCCTCATCACTGTCAAACGCTCTCTAAAACACTTCAGCGAGCAGGCCTTTCTAATCGACCTGGAAAGATATCGACGTCATCCTATCAGTAGAGGATGCCTGGTTATTCTTTAAAAGTGCCTTACTCACGATCTTAAATAAGCATGCCCCATTCAAAAACATTAGAACCAAGAACAGATATAGCTCTTGCAACAATTTCATTACGCTTTTCTGCCGACGTTTACTGACACCGGCCATATTCAACAGGTGTTCAGCATTCGTACATTCATCAGTTATTCTGCGCTCTGGCACACTCAGACGAGAGTATTTTTGAGACATGTAACTAGCTAGCTAGGTAAACAATGAACCATAATCCCAACTCATGAAGTTAATACCCTGCACAAATCTGCAGGTAGCTAACCAACCAGGTTTAACGTTAGCTAGCTAACATTAGGCTATAACTAGTCAAGCAAATGGCTCTGAGATATGAATAATAAGATCATACACGCAACGCCAGCTAACGTTGGCTAGCTAGCTAACAGTACATTTTAACTTGAAATGAAAATACTTTGTCAAAATTAGAAATGTGTATTATCTGAAAATTTTACCTGCGCATGTACATAACTTTAGCAAGCAAGCCAGCCTGATAACGTTAGCTAGCTAACAGTACACTTTAACTTGACATTAGGCTTATACAGTTTTACTATGCGATACATAAAAAAAGCTTCATTAGACAGGATTACCTAGACATACTGACCAGCTCAAATAGACAGAAGCGTGCTGTATGGCAGACTAATCCAAACTCATCGATCGGCATGTCCAGCCCACTCATTATCTCAGCCAATTATGGCTAGTGGGAAGGTTGCTGACTTTTTCTGTGACTAAAACAACTACGCTCATAATTTAACAATTTTATTCGTATTTTTAAATGACATACAAGTTTAATAACAAAAAAAAGTTTACATTCAAATGGCTCTCCTGTGAAGTAGTGACCCGCGACATATGCCTAGTTTCCTGAAACAGGTCACAAATAGCTCCCCGGACTATCTGTGTTGACCCTTTTTACAGAAACCTTTGACACATACGCTGCTGCTACTGTTTATGATCTATCCTGCTGCCTAGTCACTTTATTCCTAGTTATATGTACATATCTACCTCATTTCCCTCGTACCCTTGCACATTGACTTGATACTGGTACCCTGTGTATCATAGCGAAGTTATCTTTACTCATTGTGTATTTACTATCACTTTTATTATTATGTGTTATTGCTCTTCTATTTTTTTCTCTCTATTTTTATGTGACGAATACAATTTGATTTGAAGTTGTACTTGAAAACATTCATTATTTACGGACTGCCTCAGACCACAGCTCAGTGCATCGTGAGATGCTTTTTTGCCCTTCTGGGTCACTTTATACACAGAAGATCTCAGCTAAACATAAAATCAAGCTGTTTATCGTTCTCTCTGTGACAGCCGATAACAGTTGCAACAAAGTTGACTACAAGTACAAAGTTGCCAATGTGTTTTGCAATTGTTACAAACAAGCGAAGGATAAAAACATGCTTCAAACTAAAACCGAGATGACTGCATTAAAAAACAAATATGTTACATAGCTCTATATATTTCAAGCATATTGATTTCATGTTCAGTGAATTCAGTTCTATTTTGGTAATTGTAAGCCACACTGTGTAATTTTTGTCTCAATATATTTAAATACGTGTAGCAACATGTGCACAATGATGTGTCAAATCTTTAATTTAGTGCATTATTATACAATAAGCATCAGCAGTGGTTCCCAAATTTTTTATAGTCCGGTACCCCTTCAAACATTCAACCCCCAGCTCTGCACCCATTCTAGCACCAGGGTCACCGCACTCTCAAATGTTGTTTTTTTGCCATCATTTTAAGCCTGCCACACACACACACGATACATTTATTAGAAGAATGAGTGTGAGATTGTCACTTCCCATGAGCCGGGTTGTGACAAAGAGCTCTTACAGGATCAGTGAAAAAATAATATTATAATTATAATAAATAATAATTAATACTTTTGCTGTTTATTTAACCCTCCTACATATAAAACTGTATTTGTTCATCGAAAATGGTGAATAATTCAAAGGTCAATGAGAAGGGTGTGCTTGAAAGGATGCACATAACCCTGCAATATTGAGTTGAAAAAAATCTTAAATCATTTTCTACACAGACTGTGCATGTATTTAGTTTTCATACTAGTGAGTGCCGAGAATACACTCTCACATCAGGTACTCGCAGTCCAATCCAGAAATCTGGCAGTGACTTTGATTAAATTCCATTTTCACAGAATGTAGTTGCAGTTTGATGAGGCTCTCTTGTTCAGATATCAGTAAGCAGACTGCAGGGCATGAAAGGGATAAGGAATCCAGTTGTGTCATCCATTTCGGAAAAGTACCTGCGTAATTGCGCACCCAACTCACTCGGGTACTTCGCTATTTCACATTTGACATTGTCCACAAGTGTCACACCTGCTCAAGCTCTTCCCCCCTGGCGCTCGAGGGCGCCAGGCTCCCCAGCGTTGTGCACTCCTGCCACCATCATTACGCACACCTGCCTTCCCCCATCACGCGCATCAGTGATTATTGGACTCACCTAGACTCTATCACCCTTGTCACTACCTTCCCCATGTCTGGTTCCCCACTATGTTCCCTGCTTCAGCATTAAATATTGACTCCCCGTACCTGCTTCTCATCTCTGACGTCAGTCCCTACAGTAAGCACACAATGATCTTCAAAGATGGAAAGACCTGAGTGTTGTACTTGTTAATGCAGACAGAGAAGACCTCAAACGTCTCAATCATAGCCTCAATTTTGTCCCGCACATTGAATATACAGTGGGGCAAAAAAGTAGTTCGTCAGCCACCAATTGTGCAAGTTCTCCCACTTAAAAAGATGAGGCCTGTAATTCATCATAGGTACACTTCAACTATGACAGGCAAAATGAGACAAAAAAATCCAGAAAATCACATTGTAGGATTTTTAATGAATTTATTTGCAAATTATGGTGGAAAATAAGTATTTGGTCACTTACAAACAAGCAAGATTTCTGGCTCTCACAGACCTGTAAGAGGCACACCAGAAACAAAATTGTAGACCTGCACCAGGCTGGGAAGACTGAATCTGCAATTGGTAAGCAGCTTGGTTTGAAGAAATCAACTGTGGGAGCAATTATTAGGAAATGGAAGACATACAAGACCACTGATAATCTCCCTCGATTTGGGGCTCCACGCAAGATCTCACCCCGTGGGGTCAAAATGATCACAAGAACAGTGAGCAAAAATCCCAGAACCACAAGGGGGGACCTAGTGAATGACCTGCAGAGAGCTGGGACCAAAGTAACAAAGCCTACCATCAGTAACACACTACGCCGCCAGGGACTCAAATCCTGCAGTGCCAGACGTGTCCCCCTGCTTACGCCAGTACATGTCCAGGCCCGTCTGAAGTTTGCTAGAGAGCATTTGGATGATCCAGTAGAAGATTGGGAGAATGTCATATGGTCAGATGAAACCAAAATATAACTTTTTGGTAAAAACTCAACTCGTTGTGTTTGGAGGACAAAGAATGCTGAGTTGCATCCAAAGAACACCATACCTACTGTGAAGCATGGGGGTGGAAACATCATGCTTTGGGACTGTTTGTCCTCAAAAGGGACCAGGACAACTGATCCGTGTAAAAGAATGAATGAATGGGGCCATGTATCGTGAGATTTTGACTGAAAAAATCCTTCCATCAGCAAGGGCATTGAAGATGAAACGTGGCTGAGTCTTTCAGCATGACAACGATCCCAAACACGCCGCCCGGGCAACGAAGGAGTGGCTTCGTAAGAAGCATTTCAAAGTCATCTCAACCCCATAGAAAATCTTTGGAGGGAGTTGAATGTCTGTGTTGCCAAGCAACAGCCTCAAAACATCACTGCTCTAGAGGAGATCTGCATGGAGGAATGGGCCAAAATACCAGCAACAGTGTGTGAAAACCTTGAAGACTTACAGGAAACGTTTGACCTCTCATTGTCACGGCTTAGTTCCTCTTCATCTGATGAGGAGGTGTAGCAGGGATCAGACCAATACGCAGCTTAGTTCGTGCTCAACATGTTTTAATGAAAGATGAATAAACATGAACACTACACAAAATACCACAAAAAAGTGACCAAAACCTATCTTGTGCAGAGAACACAGAGATAGGAAACCATCACCCACGAAGTACCCACAGAACATGGCTGCCTAAATATGGTTCCCAATCAGAGACAACGATAGACAGCTGCCTCTAATTGAGAACCAATCTAGGCAACCATAGACATACAAAATACCTAGAAAGGAGACAGCCCCATAAACATACAAAAAACCCTAGACAAGTGAAAAACACATACATCACCCATGTCACACTCTGACCTAACCAAAATAACAAGGAAAACAAAGAATACTAAGGTCAGGGTGTGACAGTCATTGCCAACAAAGGGTTTATAACAAAGTATAGAGATAAAGTTTTGTTATTGACCAAATACTGTTTACCTAATATTGTTTACCTAGCTAGCGAAAAAGCTGATCCGAGAGCAGCGCTCCCTTTCTTTCTATCCTCAAACGATGCACTTAATGAACATTCTTTCTGCGTGGTGTTTTGGAAAACGCATGCTACATTTTTGTCCGTTGCAGGAACGATACATATTGGCAAACTAGGCAGTGGTCAATACCTTCAGGTAAGGATGGGTGCTTTAAAAAATATTCTCACCTGAGACATTATGTCCTTATTAACACATTTCATAAAGACGTCTGGATCAATAGTATTGTTTGACCATAAGTTTCTTCTATAGGTTTGACATCTGAGATAGAGACATGAGATGCAAAATGCTAGCTCATTTTTGAGGGATGATATAAATAGATATGTTGTTATCAACTGTCTGTGATTGAAGTGTTGAGGTGCAGGCTGGCTGGCTGTCTGGCTAGTTCGATCTGACCGGTTTTGTGTGGGTGGAGAGAAACTCTGAATGTCACCTCATTGAATTGCAAAATTGTGAAAAGAGAAGTGAAGTGAAGAGCTTCATATGCTCTAGTTGCATGGCTTTGCTGTGACCCTCTGTCTCCTTCTGACAGTATGAGAGGAAGCAAAAAGAAAGCTGCTGTCAAATTAGCAAGGCATTGCCATGAGAAGACATCCTCACATTGTCAGTATTGTGCCGGGGTCACCATTTATTTATTTATTTAGACCAAGTCTATTTGTTTTGTCATTTAATAAAAGGAGCAGATTTCTGGGCGTGGTAGAATAGATTCAGGGCATAGTGTGCAGACACGGATATGGTGGGGTGCGGGTACAGCGGAGTTAAGCCCAGGCACTGGGTGATGATAAGAGAGGTTGTATCTCTGGACATGCTGGTTATAATGGGTGAGGTCACCGCATGTGTGGGAGATGGGACAAAGGAGGTGTCAGAGGTATGATGAGTGGAACTAGGGGCTCCATTGTAAACTAAAACAATGATAGCTAACCTAATAAACAGTATACAAGGCAAATTGACATTTGAGAGAGACATACAGCGAGGCATAAAGTAATCACAGGTGTTGATTTGGAGAGCTAGCTAAGACAACAACGGGTAAGACAACAACAGCTAATCAGCTAAAACAACAACAACAGGTAAAATGGCGATGAATGGGCAGAGAGGGTCAGTTAACTACACACAGAGCCTGAGTTTACGGCTGGAACAGAATGGAATACCATGATTAATGGACAGTCCAGCAGGCATCAGCTATGTAGCCAAGTGATCATAGGGTCCAGGGGGCAGCAATAGATGGAACAGGGAAGCATCGGAGTAGTCGCTACTACGCTAGCACGCGGGCGACACAGCGTTTCAAGTTAGGAGCCCGGGGCTAGTAGAAGCGTCTGCTCCGACTCCTGTTGAAGGCACAGTGGATGGAGTATTCGTCGGCAGACCAGTCATGGTGGTGCAGCTGGGCGCCATGTCGACAAAGGATCCAAGCCAGATGGTGAAAGAGGTAGGAGATGTACCTGGCTCACGGCTAACTGGTGCTAGCTTTGGGGCAGGGGTGCAGCCACTATAGCCACTCGGTAGCAGCGGTTATCCGGGCCAAGGTCCAGAGCTTACGGCAAAGATCTGGTGGAGTAGTGGGTTCTAGCCTTGTTTGGATGGACTCCGGGTGAACAACTGAGTAGGCCGGGAGGTGGGCCTCACGGATAGCTTCGGTTCTGGGTAACTCGGTGGGTGCCAGCTAGCTGTGAAGATCAAGAGTAATGGTCCAGGGATTACGCAGGAATCTGGTGATGTAGTGTAGAGACAGTCTGATACTGGTAGGCTGGCGAGTATTATCCAGGCTAAAAAAAAGGTCTGGTATCTGTGTAGAAGGTAAAGGCTGCTAGCAGTGGCTAACAATGACCATATAGCTTGTAGCTAATTAGCTGGTTAGCTTCTGATGGCTAGGTGGTTCTTGCTATAAGGTATACAAATTTAAAATATAGCGGTTCCGTATCACATTGGGTGACGCAGGTTACCTGAAGGTATAATTGAATTAAAATGGAAAAGATATTGAAAATAAAATTGAAATATATAAAAAAGACAAAAATACAAAAGTACACAAGAGGATGAACAAAACACGTCTGCACTGTTACGCCATCTTGGATTCAGACGCAATCCTTAGGCAAGAGTAATTTAAGTGTAGGAAAAGATGAAACCGCATCTGTGCCACCAAAAAGTACAGATAGTTGTAAAAATCCCCTCGCACAGTCCCCGCAGCCGGACAATTTTCTCATGGCTTCTGGAAGGAAATTTTGTAGGAATGCTCAACGGCTGTCACTCATTCAGCTGACAGAAACTTTCAACCGGTTCTCCCCATTAAGAAATGAGTCGGAGTCAGAGTCTTCTCTGGTCTCTCCTCCACCCATTATGGGGTCTGAGACAAAGTGCACACCCTAGTCATTGGCGGCTCCATTACCCGTAAAATTAGACTTACGTTCTCCTTCACCCAAATCCAGATAGCTGATGTTCTGAAAGAGCTGCAAAATCTAGATCCCTACAAATCATCTGGGCTAGACAATCTGGACCCTCTCTTTCTAAAATTATCCTCTGAAATTGTTGCAACCCCTATTACTAGCGTGTTCAACCTCTCTTTCATATCGTATGAGATCCCTAAAGATTGGAAAGCTGCCGCAGTCATCTCCCTCTTCAAAGGGGGGGACAGTCTAGACCCAAACTGTTACAGACCTATATTCATCCTGTCCGACCTTTTCTTAAGTCTTCGAAAGTCAAGTTAACAAACAGATCACCGACCGTTTCGAATCCCACCGTACCTTCTCCACTATGCAATCTGGTTTTCGAGCTGGTCATGCACCTCAGCCACACTCAAGGTCCTAAACAATATCATGACCGCCATCGATAAAAGACAGTACTGTGCAGCTGTTTTCATCAACCTGGCCAAGGTTTCTCAAATGACTGCATAGCCTGGTTCACCAACTACCTCTCTGATCGAGTTCAGCGTGTCAAATCGGATGGCCTGTTGTCTGGACCTCTGGCAGTCTCTAAATCAAATCAAATCAAATTTTATTTGTCACATACACATGGTTAGCAGATGTTAATGCGAGTGTAGCGAAATGCTTGTGCTTCTAGTTCCGACAATGCAGTAATAACCAACAAGTAATCTAACTAACAATTCCTAAACTACTGTCTTATACACAGTGTAAGGGGATAAAGAATATGTACATAAGGATATATGAATGAGTGATGGTACAGAGCAGCATAGGCAAGATACAGTAGATGGTATCGAGTACAGTATATACATATGAGATGAGTATGTAAACAAAGTGGCATAGTTAAAGTGGCTAGTGATACATGTATTACATAAGGATGCAGTCGATGATATAGAGTACAGTATATACGTATGCATATGAGATGAATAATGTAGGGTAAGTAACATTATATAAGGTAGCATTGTTTAAAGTGGCTAGTGATATATTTACATAATTTCCCATCAATTCCCATTATTAAAGTGGCTGGAGTTGAGTCAGTGTCAGTGTGTTGGCAGCAGCCACTCAATGTTAGTGGTGGCTGTTTAACAGTCTGATGGCCTTGAGATAGAAGCTGTTTTTCAGTCTCTCGGTCCCAGCTTTGATGCACCTGTACTGACCTCGCCTTCTGGATGACAGCGGGGTGAACAGGCAGTGGCTCGGGTGGTTGATGTCCTTGATGATCTTTATGGCCTTCCTGTAACATCGGGTGGTGTAGGTGTCCTGGAGGGCAGGTAGTTTGCCACCGGTGATGCGTTGTGCAGACCTCACTACCCTCTGGAGAGCCTTACGGTTGTGGGCGGAGCAGTTGCCGTACCAGGCGGTGATACAGCCCGCCAGGATGCTCTCGATTGTGCATCTGTAGAAGTTTGTGAGTGCTTTTGGTGACAAGCCGAATTTCTTCAGCCTCCTGAGGTTGAAGAGGCGCTGCTGCGCCTTCTTCACGATGCTGTCTGTGTGAGTGGACCAATTCAGTTTGTCTGTGATGTGTATGCCGAGGAACTTAAAACTTGCTACTCTCTCCACTACTGTTCCATCGATGTGGATAGGGGGTGTTCCCTCTGCTGTTTCCTGAAGTCCACAATCATCTCCTTAGTTTTGTTGACGTTGAGTGTGAGGTTATTTTCCTGACACCACACTCCGAGGGCCCTCACCTCCTCCCTGTAGGCCGTCTCGTCATTGTTGGTAATCAAGCCTACCACTGTTGTGTCGTCCGCAAACTTGATGATTGAGTTGGAGGCGTGCGTGGCCACGCAGTCGTGGGTGAACAGGGAGTACAGGAGAGGGCTCAGAACGCACCCTTGTGGGGCCCCAGTGTTGAGGATCAGCGGGGAGGAGATGTTGTTACCTACCCTCACCACCTGGGAGCGGCCCGTCAGGAAGTCCAGTACCCAGTTGCACAGGGCGGGGTCGAGACCCAGGGTCTCGAGCTTGATGACGAGCTTGGAGGGTACTATGGTGTTGAATGCCAAGCTGTAGTCGATGAACAGCATTATCACATAGGTATTCCTCTTGTCCAGATGGGTTAGGGCAGTGTGCAGTGTGGTTGAGATTGCATCGTCTGTGGACCTATTTGAGCGGTAAGCAAATTGGAGTGGGTCTAGGGTGTCAGGTAGGGTGGAGATGATATGGTCCTTGACTAGTCTCTCAAAGCACTTCATGATGACGGAAGTGAGTGCTACGGGGCGGTAGTCGTTTAGCTCAGTTACCTTAGCTTTCTTGGGAACAGGAACAATGGTGGCCCTCTTGAAGCATGTGGGAACAGCAGACTGGTATAGGGATTGATTGAATATGTCCGTAAACACACCAGCCAGCTGGTCTGCGCATGCTCTGAGGGCGCGGCTGGGGATGCCGTCTGGGCCTGCAGCCTTGCGAGGGTTAACACGTTTAAATGTTTTACTCACCTCGGCTGCAGTGAAGAAGAGACCGCATTTTTACATTTACATTTACATTTAAGTCATTTAGCAGACGCTCTTTTCCAGAGCGACTTACAAATTGGTGAATTCACCTTCTGACATCAGTGGAACAGCCACTTTACAATAGTGCATCTAAATCATTTAAGGGGGGGTGAGAAGGATTACTTTATCCTATCCTAGGTATTCCTTGAAGAGGTGGGGTTTCAGGTGTCTCCGGAAGGTGGTGATTGACTCCGCTGTCCTGGCGTCGTGAGGGAGTTTGTTCCACCATTGGGGGGCCAGAGCCGCGAACAGTTTTGACTGGGCTGAGCGGGAACTGTACTTCCTCAGTGGTAGGGAGGCGAGCAGGCCAGAGGTGGATGAACGCAGTGCCCTTGTTTGGGTGTAGGGCCTGATCAGAGCCTGGAGGTACTGCGGTGCCGTTCCCCTCACAGCTCCGTAGGCAAGCACCATGGTCTTGTAGCGGATGCGAGCTTCAACTGGAAGCCAGTGGAGAGAGCGGAGGAGCGGGGTGACGTGAGAGAACTTGGGAAGGTTGAACACCAGACGGGCTGCGGCGTTCTGGATGAGTTGTAGGGGTTTAATGGCACAGGCAGGGAGCCCAGCCAACAGCGAGTTGCAGTAATCCAGACGGGAGATGACAAGTGCCTGGATTAGGACCTGCGCCGCTTCCTGTGTGAGGCAGGGTCGTACTCTGCGGATGTTGTAGAGCATAAACCTACAGGAACGGGCCACTGCCTTGATGTTAGTTGAGAACGACAGGGTGTTGTCCAGGATCACGCCAAGGTTCTTAGCGCTCTGGGAGGAGGACACAATGGAGTTGTCAACCGTGATGGCGAGATCATGGAACGGGCAGTCCTTCCCCGGGAGGAAGAGCAGCTCCGTCTTGCCGAGGTTCAGCTTGAGGTGGTGATCCGTCATCCACACTGATATGTCTGCTAGACATGCAGAGATGCGATTCGCCACCTGGTCATCAGAAGGGGGAAAGGAGAAGATTAATTGTGTGTCGTCTGCATAGCAATGATAGGAGAGACCATGTGAGGTTATGACAGAGCCAAGTGACTTGGTGTATAGCGAGAATAGGAGAGGGCCTAGAACAGAGCCCTGGGGGACACCAGTGGTGAGAGCGCGTGGCGAGGAGACAGATTCTCGCCACGCCACCTGGTAGGAGCGACCTGTCAGGTAGGACGCAATCAAGCGTGGGCCGCGCCGGAGATGCCCAACTCGGAGAGGGTGGAGAGGAGGATCTGATGGTTCACAGTATCGAAGGCAGCCGATAGGTCTAGAAGGATGAGAGCAGAGGAGAGGGAGTTAGCTTTAGCAGTGCGGAGTGCCTCCGTGATACAGAGAAGAGCAGTCTCAGTTGAATGACTAGTCTTGAAACCTGACTGATTTGGATCAAGAAGGTCATTCTGAGAGAGATAGCGGGAGAGCTGGCCAAGGACGGCACGTTCAAGAGTTTTGGAGAGAAAAGAAAGAAGGGATACTGGTCTGTAGTTGTTGACATCGGAGGGATCGAGTGTAGGTTTTTTCAGAAGGGGTGCAACTCTCGCTCTCTTGAAGACGGAAGGGACGTAGCCAGCGGTCAGGGATGAGTTGATGAGCGAGGTGAGGTAAGGGAGAAGGTCTCCGGAAATGGTCTGGAGAAGAGAGGAGGGGATAGGGTCAAGCGGGCAGGTTGTTGGGCGGCCGGCCGTCACAAGAAGCGAGATTTCATCTGGAGAGAGAGGGGAGAAAGAGGTCAGAGCACAGGGTAGGGCAGTGTGAGCAGAACCAGCGGTGTCGTTTGACTTAGCAAACGAGGATCGGATGTCGTCGACCTTCTTTTCAAAATGGTTGACGAAGTCATCTGCAGAGAGGGAGGAGTGGGGGGGAGGGGGAGGAGGATTCAGGAGGGAGGAGAAGGTGGCAAAGAGCTTCCTAGGGTTAGAGGCAGATGCTTGGAATTTAGAGTGGTAGAAAGTGGCTTTAGCAGCAGAGACAGAGGACGAAAATGTAGAGAGGAGGGAGTGAAAGGATGCCAGGTCCGCAGGGAGGCGAGTTTTCCTCCATTTCCGCTCGGCTGCCCGGAGCACTGTTCTGTGAGCTCGCAGTGAGTCGTCGAGCCACGGAGCGGGAGGGGAGGACCGAGCCGGCCTGGAGGATAGGGGACATAGAGAGTCAAAGGATGCAGAAAGGGAAGAGAGGAGGGTTGAGGAGGCAGAATCAGGAGAAGGTATGAGCAGAGGGAAGAGATGATAGGATGGAAGAGGAGAGAGTAGCGGGGGAGAGAGAGCGAAGGTTGGGACGGCGCGATACCATCCGAGTAGGGGCAGTGTGGGAAGTGTTGGATGAGAGCGAGAGGGAAAAGGATACAAGGTAGTGGTCGGAGACTTGGAGGGGAGTTGCAATGAGGTTAGTGGAAGAACAGCATCTAGTAAAGATGAGGTCGAGCGTATTGCCTGCCTTGTGAGTAGGGGGGGAGGGTGAGGTCAAAAGAGGAGAGGAGTGGAAAGAAGGAGGCAGAGAGGAATGAGTCAAAGGTAGGCGTGGGGAGGTTAAAGTCGCCCAGGACTGTGAGAGGTGAGCCGTCCTCAGGAAAGGAGCTTATCAAGGCATCAAGCTCATTGATGAACTCTCCGAGGGAACCTGGAGGGCGATAAATGATAAGCATGTTAAGCTTGAAAGGGCTGGTAACTGTGACAGCATGGAATTCAAAGGAGACGATAGACAGATGGGTAAGGGGAGAAAGAGAGAATGACCACTTGGGAGAGATGAGGATCCCGGTGCCACCACCCCGCTGACCAGAAGCTCTCGGGGTGTGCGAGAACACGTGGGCGGACGAAGAGAGAGCAGTAGGAGTAGAAGTGTTATCTGTGGTGATCCATGTTTCCGTCAGTGCCAAGAAGTCGAGGGACTGGAGGGAGGCATAGGCTGAGATGAACTCTGCCTTGTTGGCCGCAGATCGGCAGTTCCAGAGGCTACCGGAGACCTGGAACTCCACGTGGGTCGTGCGCGCTGGGACCACCAGATTAGGGTGGCCGCGGCCACGCGGTGTGGATCGTTTGTATGGTCTGTGCAGAGAGGAGAGAACAGGGATAGATAGACACATAGTTGACAGGCTACAGAAGAGGCTACGCTAATGCAAAGGAGATTGGAATGACAAGTGGACTACACGTCTCGAATGTTCAGAAAGTTAAGCTTCCGTAGCAAGAATCTTATTGACTAAAATGATTGAAATGATACAGTACTGCTGGAGTAGGCTAGCTGGGAGTGGCTGCGTTGTTGACACTACACTAATCAAGTCGTTCCGTCGAGTGTAATAGTTTCTACAGTGCTGCTATTCGGGGGCTAGCTGGCTAGCTAGCAGTGTTGATTACGTAACGTTACGTTAAAAGAACGACAATAGCTGGCTAGCTAACCTAGAAAATCGCTCTAGACTACACAATTGTCTTAGATACAAAGACGGCTATGTAGCTAGCTAGCTACGATCAAACAAATCAAACCGTTGTACTGTAATGAAGTGAAATGAAAATGTGATACTACCTGTGGAGCGAAGCGGAATGTTGACCGGGTTGTTGAGGTTCAATTCGGTAGACGTTGGCTAGCTGTTGGCTAGCTAGCTCGCAGTATCTCCTACGTTAAGGACGACAAATAGCTGGCTAGCTAACCTCGGTAAATTAAGATAATCACTCTAAGTCTACACACTCTAAACTACACAATTATCTTGGATACGAAGACAGCAAAGACAACTATGTAGCTAGCTAACACTACACTAATCGAGTCGTTCAGTTGAGTGTAATAGTTTCTACAGTGCTAGTGGACGTTAGCTAGCTGCTGGGCAGATAGCAGTGTAGACTACGTTAGGACGACGAAATACGATAATTACGCAATTATCTTTGATACAAAGACGGCTATGTAGCTAGCTAAGAAGAAATTGCTAAGATTAGACAAATCAAACCGTTGCAGGCAGTGTCAGTGGCACTGTATTGTCCTCAAAGCGGGCAAAAAAGTTATTTAGTCTGCCTGGGAGCAAGACATCCTGGTCCATGACTGGGCTGGATTTCTTCCTGTAGTCCGTGATTGACTGTAGACCACATGCCTCTTGTGTCTGAGCCGTTGAATTGGGATTCTACTTTGTCTCTGTACTGACGCTTAGCTTGTTTGATAGCCTTACGGAGGGAATAGCTGCATTGTTTGTATTCAGTCATGTTACCAGACACCTTGCCCTGATTGAAAGCAGTGGTTCGCGCTTTCAGTTTCACGCGAATGCTGCCATCAATCCAAGGTTTCTGGTCAGGGAATGTTTTAATCATTGCTATGGGAATGGCATCTTCAACGCACGTTCTAATGAACTCGCACACCGAATCAGAGTATTCGTCAATGTTGTTATTTGACGCAATACGAAACATGTCCCAGTCCACGTGATGGAAGCAGTCTTGGAGTGTGGAGTCAGCTTGGTCGGACCAGCGTTGGACAGACCTCAGCGTGGGAGCTTCTTTTTTTAGCTTTTGTCTGTAGGCAGGTATCAGCAAAATGGAGTCGTGGTCAGCTTTTCCGAAAGGGGGGCGGGGCAGGGCCTTATATGCGTCGCGGAAGTTAGAGTAACAGTGATCCAAGGTTTTTCCGCCCCTGGTTGCGCAATCGATATGCTGATAAAATTTAGGGAGTCTTGTTTTCAGATTAGCCTTGTTAAAATCCCCAACAACGATGAATGCAGCCTCCGGATAAATGGTTTCCAGTTTGCAAAGAGTTAAATAAAGTTCGTTCAGAGCCATCGATGTGTCTGCTTGGGGGGATATATACGGCTGTGATTATAATCGAAGAGAATTCTCTTGGTAGATAATGCGGTCTACATTTGATTGTGAGGAATTCTAAATCAGGTGAACAGAAGGATTTGAGTTCCTGTATGTTTCTTTCATCGCACCATGCCTCGTTAGCCATAAGGCATACACCCCCACCCCTCTTCTTACCAGAAAGGTGTTTGTTTCTGTCGGCGCGATGCGTGGAGAAACCCGTTGGCTGCACCGCTTCGGAAAGCGTCTCTCCAGTGAGCCATGTATCCGTGAAGCACAGAACGTTACAGTCTCTGATGTCCCTCTGGAATGCTACCCTTGCTCGGATTTCATCAACCTTGTTGTCAAGAGACTGGACATTGGCAAGAAGAATGCTAGGAAGTGGGGCACGATGTGCCCGTCTCCGTAGTCTGACCAGAAGACCTGCCACGTTTCCCTCTTTTTCGGAGTCGTTTTTTTGGGTCGCTGCATGCGATCCATTCCGTTGTAATGTTTGTAAGGCAGAACACAGGATCCGTGTCGCGAAAAACATATTCTTGGTCGTACTGATGGTGAGTTGACGCTGATCTTATATACAGTAGTTCTTCTCGGCTGTATGTAATGAAACCTAAAATGACCTGGGGTACTAATGTAAGAAATAACACGTAAAAAAAACAAAAAACTGCATAGTTTCCTAGGAACGCGAAGCGAGGCGGCCATCTCTGTCGGTGCCGGAAGTAACAACCTCTATGGGGGTGCCACAGCGTTAAATTCTCGGGCCGACTCTTTTCTCTGTATATATCAATGTCGTCGCTCTCGCTGCGGGTGACTCACTGATCCACCTACGCAGACGACACCATTCTGTATATATCTGGCCCTTCCTTGGACACTGTGTTAACAAACCTCCCAGCGAGCTTCAATGCCACACAACACTCCTTCATTGGTGTCCAACTCCTCTTAAATGCTAGTAAAACTAAATGCATGCTTTCAACCGAATGCTGCCCGCAACTGCCCGCCCGCCTGGCATCACTACTATGGAAGGTTCTGACCTAGAATATGTGGACAACTACAAATACCTAGGTGTCTGGTTAGACTGTAAACTCTCCTTCCAGACTCACATTAAGCACCTCCAATCAAAAATGTAATCTAGAATCGGCTTCCTATTTCACAACAAAGCCTCATTCACTCATGCTGCCAAACATACCCTCGTAAAACGGACTATCCTACTGATCCTTGACTTCAGTGATGCCATTTACAAAATAGCCTCCAACACTCAGCAAATTGGATGTAGTCTATCACAGTGCCATCCGTTTTGTCACCAAAGCCCCCTATATTACCCACCACTGCGACCTGTATGCTCTCGTTGGCTGGCCCTTGCTTTATATTTGTCGCCAAACCCACTGGCTCCAGGTCATCTATAAGTCTTTGCTAGGTAAAGCCCCACCTTATCTCAGCTCACTGGTCACCATAGCAACACCCACCCGTAGCACGCACTCCAGCACCCCAAAGCCAACACCCCCTTTGGCCGCCTTTTCTTCCTGTTCTCTGCTGCCAATGACTGGAACGAATTGCAAAACTCACTGAAGCTGGAGACTTACAACTCCCTCACTAACTTTAAGTGTCAGAGCAGCTTACCGATCATTGTACCTGTACACAGCCCATCTGTAAATAGCACACCCAACTCCCCATATTGTTTTGTTTTGCACGCCCAATTTTTCAGTTTTTGATTTGTTAAAAAAGTTTGAAATATCCAATAAATGTCGTTCCACTTCATGATTGTGTCCCACTTGTTGTTGATTCTTCACAAAAAAATACAGTTTTATATCTTTATGTTTGAAGCCTGAAATGTGGCAAAAGGTCGCAAAGTTCAAGGGGGCCGAATACTTTTGCAAGGCACTGTACTTCCACACAAAGAGCAGATATCATACGCACATACATACACACGAACAGTAGGTATCCTACGCACATACTTTATCACTACCCACCCGACAAAGATTAGGGAGACCATGGGAAGCACTCCCTGTCCTCCCTCAAATCTCTGAGGCCCCTAGCAAGGTCTGCACCGAATTTTGCTCAGACAGTCTGTGTTTAAGATACTATGAAGACATTTTGTACAGAGATATAATTTTACTGACTAAACCTACACACCTCATTACTAGTAACTTTATGATTCATACAATTATATGGTTTCAGGTTGGAATATTCTAATCATTACTTTAAACATATAAGTTCCATTATCATCAATACATATCGTCCTCTGTATCGTGAAATTACTTCTTCGGGCTGAAACAATATATTTTTGTTTACTAAGATGGCAATACTGACTTTATGCATCTTAATATATTGCATAATACTCACGTTCCATGTCAAAAATGTATAGTGGATTTTATAGTGTATTTATTACATTATTTTACAGAGATGAGATGTACTTTGAAGTGCAAAGTGTAGGAATAGGCCTACAGGTGAAATCAGTCATTGATATAGACATGGTGGCGTAGCAGGAATATTAGAATGCCATGAACCAAGAGTTCAAATGCCAGATGAGAACATGTTAAATAATAATTACTTCATGAATAAACATACACAATGTAATCATGTATGCCAAAGTGTGTCAAATATGTTAGTTGA
This sequence comes from Oncorhynchus masou masou, assembly GCF_036934945.1. Lineage (NCBI taxonomy): Eukaryota > Metazoa > Chordata > Actinopteri > Salmoniformes > Salmonidae > Oncorhynchus > Oncorhynchus masou. Next base: position 29,692,139 of record NC_088242.1, read on the forward strand.
AAATGCTGTATGTGCCCTGGGTAAAACAAATTTTTTTTTGGGGGGGGGGCTGTTTCTTTGTGACTGGGAACTAGACATAAACGACCAGGGGACCAGGACAAAACATCCCAAGAGTTTTTATGTAACCTTTGGGGTACTATGACACAACATCCCAAGAGTTTTTATGTAACCTTTGGGTTACTATGACACAACATCCCAAGAGTTTTTATGTAACCTTTGGGGTACTATGACACAACATCCCAAGAGTTTTTATGTAACCTTTGGGGTACTATGACACAACATCCAAAGAATTTTTATGTAACCTTTGGGGTACTATGACACAACATCCCAAGAGTTTTTATGTAACCTTTGGGGTACTATGACACAACATCCCAAGATAGACTTAAAAAACGTCCCCTGGATAAAACGGGAACTAGACAAAACCTCCATGTTTTAAGATTCTCGTGGTCAGCGGCAGAGCGGGGTGTCTCCTAAAGAAAGGCAAAACTGACTTCATGCTTCTTAATAAACTCACCAAAAAAAGAAAAGTCCCCTTTTCAGGACCCTGTCTTTCAAAGATAATTCGTAGAAATCCAAACAACTTCACAGATCTTCATTGTAAAGGATTTAAACACTGTTTCCCATGCTTGTTCAATCAAACATAAACAATTAATGAATATGCACCTGTGGAACGGTCGTTAAGACACTAACAGCTTACAGACGGTAGGCAACTAAGGTCACAGTTATGAAAACTTAGGACGCTAAAGAGGCCTTTCTACTGACTCTGAAAAAAAAGAAAGATTCCCAGGGTCCCTGCTCATCTGCTGAATGTTCCTTAGGCATGCTGCAAGGTGGTATGAGGACTGCAGATGTGGCCAGGGCAATAAATTGCAATGTCCGTACTGTGAGACGCCTAAGACAGCGCTACAGGGAGACAGGACGGACAGCTGATTGTCCTTGCAGTGGCAGACCACGTGTAACAACACCTGCACAGGATCGGTACATCCAAACATCACACTTGCGGGACAAGTACACTTACTTCTGTCAGTTCATAAATAAATAAAATACTTCAGAATACTACACCAGGAGTAAGCCTATACGTTAGCCACAGAGGATCAATAGCTTTTTAAAACATGTTTAAAGCCTAGCTGGGGATTGTGTGTAGCCCAATCACAAGGTATGCCTACTGTCGGAACGGGGCAAATCTGTCAGTGAACAGCATGCAGCCAAAACAGGCCTTTCACAATAGTTCAAATACAATCACGGGAAAACACAGTTTGGAAAGCAAATGGATCCTGCTGAAAAGAGAAAACTAAGCTGTCTGTAGTTTACCAAGTTACCAACTTCCAAATAGGTCTATTGGGCGAACAGCACTGTTTTACAAAGTAAAACAAGAGCGAGAGAAGATTTTGGCACAAGCGCATTGGCCATCGCAGGTGAGTGAGCTGCGCATCATTGGATGAGTCAGTGAAACTGGAAAGCTTTTTTAGGAATATAATTTCCTACTGATATTGTACAATATGTGTGTCTCCACACACCTCGGCCTAGGCTATTGATGGATTCAAGACAAGGTTGTTTATATTGATCTCAGAATCTCCATTTATCAGTGTCAAAGTAAACAGTAATTTCGATAATTTGTGATCGATTATCATTTGTGATAATATTCAATCAAATGAATGTGCATGAACATAAACCCACATACCGTTTCAATGTCTGGTATTTAATATAAGGCATGGAATGACACCAGCTCCATGACAGGGACCATCACGTGACGTCTTGACGACTGGTAAAACAAATGTCTTGAGAACATTTTACAAACGTCCAAACATGGTCCTTAATGACGTTCTTGGGATGTTGTGTCATGGTCCCATGGAGGATTTTGTCTAGCTCAAATGTTGTCACGTGTAGTTTCATTGTTAGTATCAGGTATCACGTTGACATTTTGCATCCCCATGTTGTCAAATTTCTTTAACGAGATCATGTTTTCACATGTGCTCAAATGTTGTTGCCTGATCACATATGAAATTAATCTCAACATCAACTGTTCGGAGGAGACTGTGTGAATCAGGCATTCATGGTCGAATTGCTGCAATGAAACCACTACTAAAGGACACCAATAATAAGAAAAGACTTGCTTGGGCCAAGAAACACACGCAATGGACATTAGACTGGTGGAAATCTGTCCTTTTGTCTGATGAATCCAAACTTGAGATTTTTACTTCCAACCGCCTTAACTTTTTGAGATGCGGAGTAGGTGATCGGTGAAGCAAGGAGGAGGAGGTGTGATGGTGTGGGGGTGTGTTGCTGGAGACACATTGTCTGTGATATATTTAGAATTCAAGGCACACTTAACCAGCATGTCTACCACAGCATTCTGCAGCGATACGCCATTCCATCTGGTTTGCACTTAGTGGGACTATCATTTGTTTTTCAACAGGACAATAACCCAACATACCTACAGGCTGTGTAAGGGCTATGTGAACAAGAAGGAGAATGATGGAGTGCTGCATCAGATGACCTGCCCTCCACAATCACCCAACCTCAACCCAAATGAGATGGTTTGGGGTGAGTTGGACCGCAGAGGAAGAGCAGCAAACAAGTGCTCAGCATATGTGGGAACTCCTTCAAGATTGTTGGAAAAGCATTCCATGTAAAGCTGGTTGAGAGAATGCCAAAAGTGTGCAAAGCTGTCATCAAGGTAAAGGGTGGCTACTTTGAAGAATCTCAAATATAAAATATATTTAGATGTGTTTAACACTTTTCTGGTTAATTCATGATTCCATATGTGTTATTTCATAGTTTTGATGTCTTCACTATTATTCTACTATGTAGAAAATAGTAAAATAAATAAAAACTTTTGAATGAGTTGGTGTGTCCAAACTTTTGACTGGTACTGTGTCTGGTCCACTTTCGGTGTATCCCAGCAGTTATTGTTATTTAAAGGTGATGGAAACTTTTACAATAGGATTACAATTCAGGTATTTATTGACTTTAGGTTGAAGGACAGTGCATCATTTATCCCCTTGTAAAAGATAGATCACAGAACTGTGAAGGACACATCAGACAGCTGTGATAGGATATAAAGCACAGAAAGTACCTCTGTAATTGTCATTGTCATGGAATTTATCGTCTGAGCTTCCAAAGAATTGTTGGTTTGGAGGTGATGGCTGCATCTCAAATGATACCCTATTCACAGGGCTTTGGGCGGAAGTAGAATACTATCTGTGGAAAAGGGTGTCATCTGAGATTTTCATTGTGGTCACGTTGGTGGAAATCTGAACCAGACTGGGCTGGAATAACGTTATAATCGATTATCAGGAGCACTGATTTTGAAAACTGTGACTTGTTATAACACAGATGGTCATGGAGAGCTGCTGTGTGTGCAGGCGTTTTAACAGTAACACATCTGATTCTAATAGTCAACTGATCGTGGTCTTAAAGTTAGATCACAATTATTGGAAACAGGTGTGTTAGTGTTGGGCTCTCGAAGTTGGCCGTCCAGAGTTGGCCACCCCAGTTGGCCACCCTCACCACAACTTGTCACACAGGCTGTCACCTCAGGAGACATTGGTTACGTCCGGGTCTGTCTGGGTTAGGGACGGTTATATTAAAACCAGAATCTAGAAGAAGTTTGCAGGCAAAACTATTTTTCTCCTCTATCTCAGAGTGAAACTTTAGTAACAATCAGAGAGAAAGTCAATTAGCGTTAGAGGTTTTCTGATTTAATAAATAAAAGAAGCCTGGAAACTCCTTATAGATACCAGAATCCTGGGGACTAAATACTCTGAGATGAGAGGGGTGCGACTTTGGAATGCAGCGCAGTGTGTTTGTGTGCACATGTGTGTGTGTGACTTCACAGGCACAGCGAGTAGCAGAGTAATGAGTCACAACTAAGAAAACATCTGCTGTGACACAGACGTGCAACCTCTCTGCAATAGATCTGTGAAGAGAGAGTGGAAAGGGTATGAGGAGAAGGAACTAAGAGTGGGCTTGAGAGGTAAAAAAGGGAGTTCAAAAGAGGCTGAGAGAAAGAGGGCCAACAGGGAGAAAGAGAGAGAAAACCCTTAGCCACACTCTGCCTCAGGAAACCAGCTACATTCACTCATTTACAGTGCCTTGCAAAAGTATTCATCCCCCTTTGCGTTTTTCCTATTTTTTGCATTACAACCTGTAATTTAAATTGAATTTTATTTGGATTTCATGTAATGGACATACACAAAATAGTCCAAATTGGTGAAGTGAAATATCAAAAATGACTTGTTTGAACAAAAAAAAATAAAAAATAAAAACGGAGAAGTGGTGCGTGCATATGTATTCATCCCATTTGCTATGAAGCCCCTAAATAAGATCTGGTGCAACCAATTACCTTCAGAAGTCACATAATTCGTTAGATTGCACACAGGTGGACTTTATTTAAGTGTCACATGATCTGTCACATGATCTCAGTATATATACACATGTTCTGAATGGCCCCAGAGTCAACACCACTAAGCAAGGGGCACCACCAAGCAAGCGGTACCATGAAGACCAAGGAGCGCTCCAAACGGGTCAGGGACAATGTTGTGGAGAAGTACAGATCAGGGTTGGGTTATAAAAAGATCAGAAACTTTGAACATCCCATTGGAGCACCATTAAATACATTATTAAAGTAAGGAAAGAATATGGCACCACAACAAACCTGCCAAAAGAGGGCAGCCCAACAAAACTCACGGACCAGGCAAGGAGGGCATTAACCAGAGAGGCAACAAACAGACCAAAAGATAACCCTGAAGGAGCTCCACAGCGGAGATTGGAGACCACTTTAAGCCGTACACTCCACAGATCTGTGCTTTATGGAAGAGTAGCCAGGAAAAAGACACACAAAAAAAAGACATTGCTTAAAGAAGAAATTAGGAAAACACATTTGGTGTTCGCCAAAAGGCATGTAGGAGACTCCCCAAACATATGGAAGAAGGTACTCTGGTCAGAAGAGACTACAATTGAGCATTTTGGCCACCAAGGAAAATGCTATGTCTGGCAAAAACACAACACCTCGCATCGTCTAGAGAACACCATCCCTACAGTGAAGCATGGCGGTGGCAGCAGCAGCATCATGCTGTTGGGATGTTTTCATCGGCAGGGACTGGGAAACTGCTCAGAATTGAAGGAATGATGGATGGCGCTAAATACAGGGAAATTCTTGAGGGAAACCTGTTCCAGTCTTCCAGAGATTTGAGACTGGGACTGTTCACCTTTCAACAGGACAATGACCCTAAGCATACTGCTAAAGCAACACTCGAATGGTTTAAGGGGAAACATTTAAATGTCTTGGAATGGCCTAGTCAAAGCCCAGACCTCAATCCAATTGAGAATCTGTGGTATGACTTAAAGATTGCTGTACACCAGCGAAACCCATCCAACTTGAAGGAGCTGGAGCAGTTTTGCCTTGAAGAATGGGCAAAAATCCCAGTGGCTAGATGTACCAAGCTTATAGAGACATACCACAAGAGATATGCAGACGTAATTGTTGCTAAAGGTGGCTCTACAAAGTATTGACTTGGGGGGGTGGGGTGAATAGTTATGCACGCTCAAGTTTTCTGTTTCTTTGTAATATTTCTTGTTTGTTTCACAATAAAAATATTTTGCCTCTTCAAAGTGGTAGGCATGTTTTGTAGATCATATTGTACAACCCCCCCCCAAAATGTATTGTAATTCCAGGTTGTAAGGCAACAAAATAGGAAAAATACCAAGGGGGGGGAATACTTTCGCAAGTCACTGTATAAGTATGTTCACAAGGGTTATCACGAGTATCACTGTTCATTACCATTGACATTCATGAAAGACAAGTACTCCCTTAATAGGCTGCAGACGTGTCAGGGGAGGCAGTCATTAGTCCTTTACTGGAAAAATCTTTGTTGAAACAACAGTAAAAACATAGATATTGATACTTGTTAGAGAGCTAAACAGGCCTTCGTATTTTTGTATTTTATTTAACCTTTTCAAACTGTGGATTAGAGAGTTGGCATTCACTGATCCTTGAGGGATGGAAATTAAGAATGGGCTCTACAGAGGGACAGAGACTGTTATTAGAGAATCTAGTCTGATGTGGCCTTTTTCTTTTTACCCTACAAAAGTAATTATGGCATTCCTTCCGAATGATTGGTAGTTAGCCACTGGCTCACCAAGCACTGTACGTTCCCAATAAATGGCAGACTCATTTGGGTGTATGTGTGCATGTGTGTGCAGACCGACTGTGTGTTTGCTCTAGATGCTGTCTTTCTGCACGGGAAGCCACTGGCAACCTTGCTTCAGTCACTCCACCAGTTGAGCTGGTGTGTGTGTGTGTGGAGGAAAACACTGGCAGGCTAGCCCTTATGCCTGTTTAGCGAAGGCCTGCGTGTCGGGCTTGGAGGCTTGGCGTTTGTCCACCCTCTCCGTGGCCAGGTGGATGGATAGCTAAAACAACACTGGTCAAACCCAAACCTTTATTCATCCCTGCATCCTAACTAATGCCTAACATAGTCTTATTTAGTCATAACTCTACTGCAACGGTTTCCCTTACTGTTTAACGTGGTCTAAAATGTATTTCACAGACCCTCTGTAACGTTTTTCATTGGTGGAAGAAGGAGTAGACCAAAGCGCAGCGTGGTACGTGTTCACGATGCCTTTAATAAACTGAACACTGAATACAAACGAACAAGAGAATAAAGGAAAACCGAAACAGTCCCATATGGTGAAACACTGAAACGGAAAACAATCACCCACAACTCAAAATGGGAAAACAGGCTACCTAAGTATGGCTCTCAATCAGAGACAACGATAGACAGCTGCCTCTGATTGAGAACCATACCAAGCCAAACACATAGAAAAAGAAAACCTAGACCTACAACATAGAATACCCACCCACATCAGACCCTGTCCAAACTAAAAATAGAAGCATACAAAGCTCTACGGTCAGGGCATGACACCCTCATACATAAGATTGCTTGATGATCATCCCTGATGTTTTCATTAACTTTCTAAATACCTTTCTGATTAACTTCAATCACTCTAAAAATACTTCCTTCAGACTGAAATTTGATTTGACATATCTTGTGCTATAACCTTTTATTGAGATAATGACAACAGGGTCAGATTCTAAAGATACGTAAAATGATTTTACACATTTCTTTCTGATACCCCCACGTTTAGTAAAATAGAGAAACAGATCATCAAAAAGTTTGATGGTCCATGTTAATAGTAACATCTTGTATAAATCCATGTAATATCTTGTATAAATTGTGCAGGTACGATACCAGTATCGCAATACTCGTTAGTATCGTGGCAACCAAAAACCAAAACACAGAGCGAATTTAACTCCTTTAGGAAAACAGCCCTAATGTTGGAAACCAACATTGTGATGTTGTCATCCAGAGTCACATGTGTTAATTTTCCAAGCTATAGCACACAATATTCTACGTACAGCAGATTTGTAACGGACCAACACTTTTAGTATGCTTCGTGTTTGTTATATTTACCATGGAAATAAAATGATGAGCCATCATAACTTCCCCATTCTAATAACGGCTTTACAGAACGTAATCCACTGGAGCCTGGCTTGCACAATTCCCATCCTGGTTACTGATTTTCTGATTTAAAATACATCTTGGGGATAACTAAAGCTGGTGTCACATATAATCCATTGACAATTCACAACAGTCTTGGCATAATTCGATCCAGGCCTCTGGGTTATCTAAGGTCTCAGGAAGCCCAGCAGTAGTCATCTCATTTTAAACGGCCCGTCTTTGATTGATTTGCCCTATGTCTAGGAGGGGGATACACAGGTTGATTCATCGAGACTATAAGTCAAACTGATCATGCAGGGCTTAAAGAGGCAATCTGCAGTTGCTAGATCAATTTTGGGACATACAAAGGAATGTTATATACCCATTGATTCTTGAAGAACATATCTTAGAAATGCCTTTTGAGGCTTGTTTTACTCCAATGTTTGTCAATAAATTAAACATAAACAAACACTTTATAGCCTCAAAAAAAAAAGTTAAACCTATACATTTTATATCATGAATGGTCAAGTCCTTCCATCCACAGCTCTGTCTATGAATTTGAGAGTGCTTACATTTCTCCAACCCCTTCCCCCAGCTTTTTCTGAAGCAGTGGCAGGGACAGTACTTTATTATTATTTCAACTCCTGATTGACACTTTTAGTTTCAACACTCCTCTCCTGTGAAAGCCAGTTCTCTCTCTCCTATATCTCCTCCTTTCCTCCTCCCATCTCCCCCTCTTCCATTTTGAATCTCTTCCTGCTCCTAGTCCTCAGCTTGAGCCTCCTCTCCCCTACATTCCCCCCTCTCTCCCTGTCCTCTCCACCCTCACTAGCTCCTCTGATTGAAAGCAGATAGTTTAGTCATCAATAAGGCTGAACAGAGCTTGCCAGCTAACTTCATTAACACTCTCCAGATGAAGCCGTCTCTATATAGCTGTCAGAGACGCAGGCACATACACATGCACGCATTCAGGCATACAGGCACACACAGAATGTTCCTCCATGAAGTTTCCCTCCTTGACTACAATAAATCCATATCCTTTGATTTGATTGCTTTTATGTTCACAAGTTAGAATGAAAACAAACCTGTATTTATTTTGTTTATTTATTTTTGCTAGATTCCTCAGGCAGGCTGAAAGCACTGTAGGCCTATTTCTTCTCTGTGACATTGTCAGGACCAGCTTCCAGGTCTTTGCTAATGGCCTTTGTCAGAGTGGACTGTAATACACCATGATCAAGCGACTCATTTCAACACGCATCAACATGCTGGAATAGTTTCACTTACCATACTTAACACTGACCATGGCAAAGAGACCCTTAGATTATTATTTTTTTTTTTACAGATGATAACAGTTATTAGTTTAGAAGAGAGGTCTGTTGCCCTCCACAATACAGTGTGCGATTGTAGAATCTCACACATTTACTGTCAAACAATGGACATTGAACTGTTTGTTCTTCCCTGTAGACTAGTCCTACCTCTTTCTATCATCAGCCTACTCAGAACCTTAGAGTTTTTTTTGGCAGCGTCCCACAGGTTTCCCTGTAAAGATCCTAGCCGGCCCTGCCAAGCCTGTCTCTCTGTCTCTCTGCCGCTGTGACGGATTGAGGAATTCTGTTGGACATGAGTGTTCCAGAAAGTCTCTCTCTTAGTTCCATAGAGGCTCTGTGTGTTGCTGCTCCATTTCCTCCCGTCAGACATTGTATGTGTAAGTGTGTGTGGTGTGGTAAGAGTGTGTGAACAGTATGTATGTTTGTGCCTGCATGTGAGCGCAATAAGTTCTCACTGTCACACTGGGGGGAGGGTGGGCGGCGAGCATGAGTGCCGAGCACTGAGAGTGAACCCACGATCCTCTGCGCCAAAGAACGGGTGTGTGTGTGTGTGTGTGTGTGTGTGTGTGTGTGTGTGTGTGTGTGTGTGTGTGAGTGTGTGAATACGTGTGTGTGTGTGTGTGTGTGTGTGTGTGTGTGTGTGTGTGTGTGTGTGTGTGTGTGTGTGTGTGTGTGTGTGTGTGTGTGTGTGTGTGTGTGTGTGAATGTGTGTGTGTGAATACGTGTGTGTGTGTGTGTGTGTGTGTGTGTGTGTGTGTGTGTGTGTGTGTGTGTGTGTGTGTGTGTGTGTGTGTGTGTGTGTGTGTGTGTGAAGAAAAATATAACTTTCCCCAGTCAGTTAAACTCTATAGTGAAGCCTATCACTCACTGTCTCACTTTCTCATAGTAGTAGCTCATGTTTGCTCAAGCCCTCTTGTCCTCCATCTCCAGTCTAGCCATCACTTGATCTCTCTTGTTTTTGAAGGATTCAGTTGCTCCTTTACATTCCATTCAGCTCCAGTGTAATAACACCTGACTACTGCTTACAAAGCCTGGGACATGGGAGAAGCTGTTCAAACTCTTCCACGTATTCCAAGACTTCCAAGAAATTCCTCTGTCCACTCCAGTCTCTTGCACCCATACATTACCAGTCATCCATAAGCTGTCTTTATTACTTCAGATCTCACGCACCTCTGGTATAAAGCTTGATGCCTCAAAAGAGACAGTGAAGAAGTAATGTTAGAATTTGTAGCTTTTAAAGTAATGTTTAAGGGATGTCAAAGCTCTGATATCTTTATTAACCCACCATGCGTACATTAATTAGTGACTATGCCTTCACCATAAGGTCAAAGGCTCCAAAAATGTTTTCCAGAGGGTTGTTGTGAGCAGGTATGGTGGAAGCCGATTGGATGGAGAAAAACACACCAAGATAAGTGTGGGAATGGATACAATATTAGGCCCTATTTGATACTCTCGTACGACCATTGATTGAACAATGGCAGTGCTACACAAAATGCTGGTGCGGTGGGCATACAGGATGGAAAGACAAAAGAATGGAAAATAAGATTGGGGCGGTGGGTGGATAAGGGAAAATGGAGGGTGGATGGAGGGATGGGTGGATAGAGAGAAAATGGAGGGTGGATGGAGGGATGGGTGGATAGAGTAAAATGAATTACACGAGTCATTGAATAGCAGTTAGATGAGTTGAGCAAAACTGTGAGATGTTTTAGAATATGGCTGATATGACCTTCAATATGACTTTCAAATCAATATTACTTGAGAGTTTGTTGAGTCCATATTGCAGTTATAGAAAACGTAGGGAGCCGACAGTGAATCAGTGTTCAGTTCATGATGGACCCTTAGGGGGCAGTCTTTCACATAAAGAGATCAGGAAATGTTGGTTGAAAATAAAAGGTTTGTCATATAGCCACAAACGAATCTAAAACTAACACAACTAACTAACCAAAAAGAAAATTTTGATACGGGGTCGTTGCATGTCACAAACAGTTGTATTTGTTAGACACATCCATGGAGTCACCCATGAGGCAATACAGAATTATTCAGGATCAGATTTGGAATCATGCCAACATCCCAACCATGATGGAATGGGATAGAACTAAGCCATAAGAACTGGGAAGAATGGTCATAGAACTGGAAACAATTCATATGGTAATGACTAAAATGAGATGAAGGCTTACAGTGACGTTATCAACATCACGTTTCTCTAGGAAGTATCTGTTCAGTAGAACCCCCAGTGAATAAAGCTGAATGAAACAACACCAAACGATCACCCGCCAATCTCTCTCACTACAGATTGTATCCATTTATGAACCCATTTCTCTGAACAACAACACTGTGGTTATTAAAACAATAGGCATTGTACATATAAATGATGTATTGCCTTGCTATATTGTCGTGTTGGGTTGTCTCTCTTGTCGTGATGTGTGTATTGCATTTTGTTTTTTAAACCCCAGCACCCGTCCGCGCTGGAGGCATTTTGCCTTTTGGTAGGCCGTCATTGTAGATAAGAATTTGTTCTTAACTGACTTGCCTAGATAAATAAAGGTTTAAAATCCAACAAATTATGTGTGTTATTTGGTAAGGAAGGCTTTTTCCTTTGTGCTTACTGTGATAAGAATATGGAAAGAAAAAGAGGGCGAGAGAGAGATTGAGAGGGGAAGTAAGAGAGAATACATGTCCATACAGTAAGTACAGTTCCATTATTGCACTATATAGGAAGCAGATATTTTCATATTTAGCATTTTATTACAGAATAATATTACATTGAATTTATATTGAAATGACAAAGAGGATAGCTGATATAAGATGAGGTACAAGGTATACATTTGTCATTGAGCTGATGGTTCATTATCTCTGGACTGGGGTGCAGCAGTATATGAATGGGATTTAGGGCTTATGCCCAGTGCTCTGTGATATTCTCTCAGTAATTACAACCTCGATAACTCACACCTATAGTTGATCATGCACGCAAGCATGCACACATACAGACACACACCTGCAGCCCCAGATTGCTGCCAGGGTCTGTGGAAGAACATGGATAAAATCACAGATAGATGAAAAGGGAGATTCAAAGAGTTTAGTCTGGAAAATAAAAAATTCTGGTAAAAAAAAATTGTTAAAATGCGAAACTTAAGGGGTTTGGCTCTCAATTAGGGACCTGCAAGGTATTACCATACAATTTCCCAGAATGTTCCCAATTGGAGAGAAACAGAGAAAGGAAAAACAGAGAACATATTTGGAAGGAGAGAGAGGGAAGAAAGAGGGAAGAGAGGTTGAAAGAAAATATATAGATAGGAAAGCAATTTCTGTTCTAGGTCGAAACTGTTTTGGAAAATGATCCGAAAGTTATTTTATTTAAAAAATAGTAATATTAATGGCAGGTATTTTCTGATTACACCTATTGCTGTAATAATGTGCTACCCTTACGGACAAATCACATGAATTCCACATGTGAACACGTGAAATGTTCCAAAAACATGTTTTCATGAGATCACGAGATCTTATGTGAAGTTAATGTGATAACGTGAAAACATGTGATGACCTGTGAAGTGTTCCAAAAAACACATTTTCATACGATTTAACACATGAAATTTCATGTGAAAATGTGAAATTTCATGTGTTTTTTCTGTAAGGGTACTAAAATGGTGTTCTGGCTGTGTGGAAGCAAGTCAGAGGGGTTCTCCAGTAAACGCAGCATGGGGTGGCCATTAACTGTCACAGGGGCAGCAGGTAGCCTAGCGGTTAACCAAAAGGTCGCTGGTTTGAATCCCAGAGCTGGTAAGGTGGAAAAATCTGCGTTCTCCCTTGAGCAAAGCAAACAACTGCTCCCTGGGAGACGATGATGTGAATGTCGCACCTCTCTGGGTCACAGGGGTTGGGTGAAATGTGGAAGACACATTTTGGTTTAATTAATTCAGTTGTGCAACTGACTAGGTATCCCCTTTCCCCAGCAACCCTTACGGACACACAACACATCTACAACACATTGCGGACCACCTCAAGGCCTCGTGTTCAAGGCACAAACGTGTCAGACTTGACAGAGTACATTAACTATGAGATTGAGCTAATGTTTTAATGCTGATCTAGTGCTTAGCAAGATCCCAGCACCCAGCTGATTTTACAACTGGGTTACAGACCCTGGGTTACAGGCCAACCCAGCGCCATGTCTGATGGACTGAAATCTGATGTCTGACCACCCCCTGACTTTGCAGCATTGGTATCAGAAGTATGCAATTATGAAGATATTAGAAGCTTGAATGTGCTAAAGGGATAGTTTAGTAGTGATGGTGAGGCTAATCTAATGCCTTAGAATAACACTTAGAGGGCCTCATGGCCTCAGAGAACAAAGAGAGGATGTGAATAAAAGTAACAGAGGGTATGTTTTTCTTCCACTGCCTTGATTGCCCCTATTTTATCTACACTATCAACAAAAAAAGGTTATCAAGGGGTTCTTTGTCAGAGGTAAAACTCTGCTAACCGTCCCCGACGGACACCGACATTACACATTGGGTTAAGGTCGGGTAGGGTCTGGTTAAGGTCGGGTAGGGTCTGTTTAATCTATAACTAGGGTACTGGCAGGGTTTGGGTGTCACTAAATTGATCACTAACATTTTGAAGCTGAGCCAATTGCTTGTGCTCTGCTGCACAGTACAGTCATATCTGACTCAGATCCTAAAGGTGTCATAAGTGCTTCAACCTATACAAATAAAAGAAAGGAGAGATTATGTCACAGAAAATAACAATGTTCCGTAGAGTTTAGAGTCGGAGTTTATAGTGACGAAGAGAAGCTAACAGCTAACTGCTCTGTCATGTCTCTTCATTGAGCAGAGCAGAGCAGCTGAAGCGGAGCCGTTGCTATTGTTACTCACAGACTCAGAGCCGCCATGAGCAGAGCGCATGCAGAGTGAGCTGCGCGCAGGGTGTGGGTGACACACAGAGAGGAGCAGCTAATGGATTTACTAAAGGAGGAAATCATTTCTAATTTTGTGTTTTGGGCAGGGCCGGGCCTTAAATTTGGTAGAAGAAATCAGGGCAGAGTAAGGCCGAAACATAGTGGCATGGGTAGGGCTTAAAATTCAGGCCCGTGCAGGCCTCTAGTCAGGGGTGAGGGTGATGTGAAACCATTTTCACCAAATGGTTCTTGGCATATCAGGTAGGATTAATTACTTCTGTGATGGTTGTGAAGAACCCCCCTGTCCTTTACCTCTCCACCATGTCTTATTTTATGCCATGAAATGTAACACTATTAATAGGTTCCTGTATTTTTACAGTACTTTAGGCTACTGGTTGCAGTGAAAGTACGGTAAACAACAACAAGTTACTGAATTATGTGGAATTGTGCCAACCGTCAGTTGAAGTGTTGTACCAGTTTAACCTCCTAGAATTGATATCCGCTCGCCTAAAATATATGATTTGAACTGGCTAGCCAGCTAACTTAATATTAACTAGCTAAAAAGCTAGAAACTAACCAAAACATTGTTTAGAAAGTGTATTTTAGTTGCGTGGTTTGCTAGATTGACATATACTAAATTCATATTTAAATGGATGGGTTTATTGGTGTTAAAATACACCAGTTATGCTATTTTGGACCACCGGGCTGCTGATGTCATGCAGCCTGTCGTTTTTGTGATTATTCTGTACAGCATTTTGAGATATCAGCCGATGTACGAAGGGCTATATAAATACATTTGATTTGATTATTATTTTTCATAACAACAAGGACAAGTTTGATGTCAGACGACAATAGAATGTTCATGATGTCACCGTGACAACTGTCTACAGACATGCCAATAGATGCAGTATAAACCAGCCTTTAGTCTTGAACTCTTTGGTTGTTTAGTACACTATCATACTCACTCTGTTTAGCAGATGGCCTCACATCCTTAAAGGGATGGTTGTGGCTAAGGCTTAAGAGGGTGCTAATGATGCTGAATGTGTGTAGACAAAGTTTTACCAAAGCATTCAAGGGCCATTTTCTCAAAAGTTGTATTAAAACTTCCAAAGCAGAATTACAATCCCATTGTTCCTCAACTGTAGTATATGAAATATAATTTTCTAGCTCTGAGTCGCTACTTTTATCCAATGCAAAAAATACAATTTAAAATGTTGCTACATACTGTAAGACCGAATCGAGCCATTTCGGTCACATACGGAGACTGTTTAGTGCCAGAAATGAGGGGTTAAATACATGTGTAAAAAAATTACAAATGCTTCCTGATCTTTCTTATATCTCTCAGATTTAGGAAAGATGCATCAGAATGAACTTCCTTACATTTTTTTTTTGGGGGGGGGGGACTACCTGTTGTTTCATGTAATGAATCTGTTATTCAACGTGTTTGTATGGGCTTATAGCAGTAAAGCCAAAAATAATTGGCCTTTTTTTTAACCAAAAATGTAAAACATTTTCATTAGTCTATATTACTATAGGCTATATGCAAAAACGAAAAACCACTAAAACACAGAATTTCAAGTGTAAAATATATTTTATTTGTACAGTGCCTTTGTTACAACTATTTAACACAAATGTTTGATGAAACACAGTAAAAGCTAACTTGTATAATGAAAAAAGAAATAAAAACTTCCAAACTGCAAGACATGCATGCATGCGGTCAATGAAGAAAATATCAGAAAATATCAGTAGTCTAAACATCAGTATAGGCGCCAACCGTGCTTGTGAATAGTGCAAATCAGCACAAAAGCATTTTAATTAATGTAAGTGTCGATATGACAGTGGTCTACTATTGTCAGTTATTGGACACGTTATTTGCAGTGGTGTGTATTCATGGATGCCAAGGGAAGTCAGGCTTCCCCAAAAAAAATGACAAAGAAAAAAACATAAAATAATTGATCATTTTGTCTCTCTGTTTCATAAAATTTCATCAATTCGCAGGAGGCTGGGGATGTATCTCACTGGAGAAGGCATCCAAGCGAACAAAACAGCGCCACTCTGTCTCTGTATGTGTAGTCCATCTATGCTGTCTGGTCAAAAATAGTATGACATTGTTGCCGCAAGTAGAATTGAATGCAAGGGAAGCCATCGAGCATTTAGCCTCCCTTAGTATATATTATTTTTTAATAATATCCAATCAGCATTGAGCTAAACTGAGTG
Organism: Oncorhynchus masou masou; assembly: GCF_036934945.1. Lineage (NCBI taxonomy): Eukaryota > Metazoa > Chordata > Actinopteri > Salmoniformes > Salmonidae > Oncorhynchus > Oncorhynchus masou. The sequence continues at coordinate 29,708,077 of NC_088242.1, forward strand.
AGCTAAGCTGTGAATGGTCCTGGCGCACCAAAAAAAAAAAAGCCTGGTTGGATTTGGCTTCAGACCATTCACGTTGCATTAGAAGCCATACGTCATTGACAGACAACTGAAAGAGGAGGATGGCATTGGCGTTATCTACAAGTAGGGTGAGTTAACTTTTTTTTCCCACTTGTGCACGCTCACACACACACGCACACACACACACACACACACACACACACACACACACACACACACACACACACACACACACACACACACACACACACACACACACACACACACACGCAATATAGCATTTAGCATTTAGCATACATTGATTGGACTGAATCGTTTTTAGTATCTTTTAGTTGTCACTGTATATTAGACTAAGATACAATTTATGCTTGATCTGAAAATGTGGTCGGAGGCTCCATATGGAGGGCATCAACCAGTGTGTCTTGCGATGGGTATACAGCGATAAGGCTGCTATCCTCCTGGAAATGTAATCCTGGGAGGAAACAAAATTGGTCACATTACTAGCTACCACCGGCGACACTGTGATAGGGCTGCCAGAGGAAGTGCTTTGATACACCACCTGTGCACTGGTCATTCATACCGGCTTTAGCTGCTGAGGCTCACGAGTAGTTTAACTGCCCGCGGTTTATGTGTAAAATGCACCCTGTCAATCCGGGGGGAAAAAATGGTGCACCAGTAATATGAGTCAAATCTTTTGAACTGCTAGAAACAAGCCATTTTCATGAATCTGCACTCATTTTGTTCTCTATGGCATTCAGAGACCGCAGCAAAGCATATTATATCACAACAATTATTATCTGACGGATTTTCTTCTAGGTCACAAAGCAAGATATTTTTGAGCAATTTAGAGCAGACTCAAATGTCTTGCGCTAGATAACTAGCTAGCTAGCAAATGTTAGCCACCTAGCTAGCTAGGATAGCTAAGAAAACATGCAGTAATTCAATGTTGGCTAGCAATAAAGTTACTTATAAATAAGTCAAGGTACCTTCCCAACAGCTGCTAAAAATCAGCATCAGCTTCAAGAAGATATTTACTAAAATAGTCTGAGTTAAAAAATACAGTTACTTTTTGTATATTTACTGTATTTTCACTGCAATCAGTAGCCGGGAAATGTTTAACAGTGTAATGAATAACCCTCAGTGTAATGAAGAACCTTCCGCAGATGGTTATTCAAAGAACCAACATAAAAAGCCCAATAAAGGGTTCCCCTACAGGGACAAAATTAAGAACAAAGGGACAAAAAGCACTTTTTTTGAGATTGTAGAAGGTGGCGATGTAGGGATTCAATGTGTTTATGTCCTCACTCACTGTCACTGCTTTCCACTCTCTCTCTCTCTCTCTCTCTCTGTCATTTTCAAATGGTATTTATTTCATGTTTGCTTTTGCTCACACGGTTTCTTCTTTGTCTCTACTCCTCTGTCCCTCTCATACCCCACCTCCTCCTCTCCCCTAACACTCTCCATCCTCATGCATCTTGTCTCCCCTTCTTCCTTCTCGCTTGAAGGATTTATCTAGCGATCCAGGAAATCTTTCCTGGATTGCACCCTACTTTGATTTCTTTATTTTTCATTCTGTAAAAATGTTATGTTAATTTCCAGTCACTCCTTTCTGCCCCTTAACCCTGACTTATAGAAAGACAATCATTTAGTTGCGCTTTGCATTTGGTTGCGCTGCTGAGACAACATTAGGGTAACCACTTAATTGCTCCGACCCCTGTCTGTCTCTATTTAACTCTCTGCGTTCACCTTTCAACACTGCTTTAATTCCTTAGATGAGTATTGGAACTATTTTGCTGTCGATAAACAGTTAGTGCGACAGCCAGCGTGAGTGAATAGTATGACAACACAACCTTTCCTCTCACCCACTGTGGTCCTGTGTAGCTCAGTTGGTAAATGGGGCCAGCCATTTGAATGTAGTACAGATGTAGGCCTTTCATCACATTATACATTTACACTTTGAAATGTCAGACTTGATTTCGCGAAACAAAAAAATGCATCAACCCCTACAAAAATGTCCATGAATTATAATCAATATAACATAATCCTGTTGCTGCAGGATTACATTCCTGCTGTAGCAAACTGGCTCAAATGGAGATCTTATATCTGTATGTGCACTCACTGATGTAATTTAGGATAACAGTGTATGCTAATTGGCATGCATTATTATCATTATTATTATATTACCCTCTCTTTCCTTGCTTTAGCCCAGCTGGCTTGGGTTTCGAGCAGTTATAATAAAAAAAAATGATACATTTATCTGGATGGCTGTTGCCTTTCTCCATGTACTACGAGCTGTTCACACGACCAGTCCATGTATTAAGACAAAATATATTATTAAACCAGACTTGGTACGTTGTCAAAGATAATAAAAGTCATTTTGTAAAATAACGGCTTATTCTTTCCAAAATAAATGCCACATGTCAATGCTGTCTACATTAAATAAATCTAATAGAGATCATGAAGGAGTTTGGCTTTTACTAAGCTACTTAAGGCCTGGGGCTATGACAATGAATCAATAAAACAAATCAATCCATGCTTATGTACCCAACACATTATTTGGAGAAAAAAGGAATATGTCTAAAAGACAACATTTGGGAGTAAATTACGGAGCCAACAACAACTTTTGTCGAAAGGAAATCCTTTAGAAGCACAGTATGTTAATTCATCAACTCATAAAATAACAAAATTGTTCTCTTTCTGCAGCTTGTCAGTTCAATTTGAGTTCCTCCCAACAGGACATTTAAAGGACATCTCAAAGCTGTGAATAATACAATAATTACAATAATTAAGGGCACAGAGAAAGATGCAAAATGGAACTGTTATTTCTGTGACCCTCTTGTCGTTCCCCTGGATGGAGTTTGTTTGTTTGTGTTGGACATACATTGCATTCGGAAAGTATTCAGACCCTTTGACTTTTTCCATATTTTTGCTACGTTACAACCTTTCTTCTAATTATTATTAATTTTTTTTATCTCCCCCATCAATTTACACACAATACCCCATAATGACAAGGCATAAACAGGTAAGACATTTTTGCAAATGTATGAAAAACCCCCAACTGAAATATAATACTTTGTTAAAGCACCTTTGGCAACGATTACAGGCTTGAGTCATCTTGGGTATGATGCTAAAAGCTTGGCATACCTGTATTTGGGGAGTTTCTCCCATTTTTCTCTGCAGATCCTCTCAAGCTCTGTCAGGTTGAATGGGGAGTTTTGCTGCACAGTTATTTTCAGGTCTCTCCAGAGATGTTAGGTTCAAGTCCAGGCTCTGGCTGGGCCACTCAGGGACATTGAGACTTGTCCTGAAGCCACTCCTGCATTGTCTTGGCAGTATGCTGTAGGTCATTGTCCTGTTGGAGGGTGAACCTTTTCCCCAGTCTGAGGTCCTGAGTGCTCTGGAGCAGGTTTTCATCTATGTACTTTGCTCCATTTATCTTTCCCTCAATCCTGACTTGTGTCCCAGTCCCTCCAGCTGAAAAATGTTCCCACAGCATGAAGTTGCCACCACCATGCTTCACTGTAGGGATGGTGCCAGGTTACCTCCAGATGTGAAGCTTGGCGTTCAGGCCAAAGAGTTCAATCTTGGATTCATCAGACTAGAGAATCTTATTTCTCATGCTCTGAGAGTCCTTTAGGTGCATTTGACAAACTCCAAGCGGGCTATCATGTGCCTTTTACTAAGGAGTGGCTTCTGTCTGGCCATTCTACCATAAAGGCCTGCTTGGTGGAGTACTGCAGAGATGGTTCTCTTTCTGGATGGTTTTCCCATGTTCACAGAGGAACTCTATCAGAGAGACCATCGGGTTCTTGGTCACCTCCCCGACCAAGGCCCTTCTCCCCCGATTGCTCAGTTATATACTTGTCAATAAGGCATTTCTGTTTACATTTTTAATAACTGTGCAAAAATGTATACAAACCTGTTTTCACTTTCTTATGATGGGGTACTGTATGTAGATTCATGAGGGGACATTTTTATGTCATCCAGTTTAGAATAAAGCTGTAACATAACCAAATGTGGAAAAGGGGTCTTAAAGGGACAATGGTTTTAATACTTTCCAAATGCACTGTAAATAGATCAGAGTGGAGTAGAAGACAGACAGAGGGCGAAGAGGGTTAAGGAAGGGTAAGGACAAGAGGAGAGGGAGTGAAGAAAGGTGGAAAGGCAGACAAATGGGACAAGGTTAGAAGGTGGGAAGCTAATCCAAACTCCACACTAAACCAGACCAGAACTCAGGCCATCTCTGTCCTAGCAGCACTGCTTATCTGGGAAAAGGTCTACATTAAGCAGAAAGGGTTATGATCTAGTGTCCATGTGTCTATGTCCAGCTGTGAAAGTCACCAGGAGGTCGTCGACGGGTCAACCAATGTCTTTTTGCACCTCCTGGAGCTTCCTAGATTCCAGATTCCCGAGAGAGTGAGCGACAAAGAGAGAGAAATTGGGATAGAAAGAGCGAGAGAGACCACTTAAAGGCAGACTCAGCATTATGGGACGGCAGGTAGCCTAGTGGTTAGAGCTTTGGGACAGTAACCAAAATGTTTCTGGATCGAATCCCCGAGCTGACAAGGTAAACATCTGTTGTTTTGGTCCTGAACAAGGCAGTTAGCCCACTGTTCCCTGGTAGACTGTCATTTTGTAAATAAGAATTTATTCTTAACTGACTTGCCTAGTTAAATAAAGGTTACATATAAATACATTATGTCATAGATGCAGAAAGTAAACTGCATTTTGGGTCAATTTACGCAACAACTAAGAGTGTTGAAGCATGAGGCTCAACTTCTCTTCTGTTTTGGTACCGTGGATAAAATGCTGCAACAGCATGAAGCGAACTAGTGCACATGTGCAGATACTGTGTGCGCCTGTGTGAGAGCAAAGTCTAGCATATATGTAGTGCCACTCAGAGTAGTACAGGTCACTTTGTCTGTCCACCCCAGTCTGGTCCAACCTGGACTCAGGGGTAGACCTAACATAGTAAATCTAAATCGGTCTCCCTCTATTTACATTTTAGTCATTTAGCAGACACTCTTATCCAGAGCGACTTACAGGAGCATATAGGTTTATACATTTACATTTACATTTAAGTCATTTAGCAGACGCTCTTATCCAGAGCGACTTACAAATTGGTGAATTCACCTCTGACATCCAGTGGAACAGCCACTTTACAATAGTGCATCTAAATCATTAAGGGGGGGGGTGAGAAGGATTACTTATCCTATCCTAGGTATTCCTTGAAGAGGTGGGGTTTCAGGTGTCTCCGGAAGGTGGTGATTGACTCCGCTGTCCTGGCGTCGTGAGGGAGTTTGTTCCACCATTGGGGGGCCAGAGCAGCGAACAGTTTTGACTGGGCTGAGCGGGAACTGTACTTCCTCAGTGGTAGGGAGGCGAGCAGGCCAGAGGTGGATGAACGCAGTGCCCTTGCTTGGGTGTAGGGCCTGATCAGAGCCTGGAGGTACTGCGGTGCCGTTCCCCTCACAGCTCCGTAGGCAAGCACCATGGTCTTGTAGCGGATGCGAGCTTCAACTGGAAGCCAGTGGAGAGAGCGGAGGAGCGGGGTGACGTGAGAGAACTTGGGAAGGTTGAACACCAGACGGGCTGCGGCGTTCTGGATGAGTTGTAGGGGTTTAATGGCACAGGCAGGGAGCCCAGCCAACAGCGAGTTGCAGTAATCCAGACGGGAGATGACAAGTGCCTGGATTAGGACCTGAGCCGCTTCCTGTGTGAGGCAGGGTCGTACTCTGCGGATGTTGTAGAGCATGAACCTACAGGAACGGGCCACCGCCATGATGTTGGTTGAGAACGACAGGGTGTTGTCCAGGATCACGCCAAGGTTCTTAGCGCTCTGGGAGGAGGACACAATGGAGTTGTCAACCGTGATGGCGAGATCATGGAACGGGCAGTCCTTCCCCGGGAGGAAGAGCAGCTCCGTCTTGCCGAGGTTCAGCTTGAGGTGGTGATCCGTCATCCACACTGATATGTCTGCCAGACATGCAGAGATGCGATTCGCCACCTGGTCATCAGAAGGGGGAAAGGAGAAGATTAATTGTGTGTCGTCTGCATAGCAATGATAGGAGAGACCATGTGAGGTTATGACAGAGCCAAGTGACTTGGTGTATTTATGTGCCTTGCTCAAAAGGGTACATCGGCAGGTGTTGCGCCTAGTCGGCTCAGGGATTCAAACCAGCAACTTTTCAGTTACTGGCCCAACACTCTTAACCGCTAGGCTACCGGACAAATTTTAAATATGATATCTTACGTTTTGTATGTGTAACAGTTTTCTTGAGGTGAAGGAGAGGCGGACCAAAACGCAGCGTGGTGGTTATTCATGGTACTTTAATAAAGACACTATACATGAATAAACTAACCAAACAATAAACGTGAGAAAACCTAAACAGCCTATCTGGTGAAAACAAACACAGAGACAGGAACAATCACCCACAACTACACAGTGAAACCCAGGCTACCTAAGTATGATTCTCAATCAGAGACAACTAATGACACCTTCCTCTGATTGAGAACCATACTAGGCCGAAACATAGAAATACCCAAATCATAGAAAAACAAACAGACTGCCCACCCCAACTCACGCCCTGACCATACCAAATAATGACAAAACAAAGGAAATAAAGGTCAGAACGTGACAGTACCCCCCCCCCCCCAAAGGTGCGGACTCCTGCCGCAAAACCTTAACCTATAGGGGAGGGTCTGGGTGGGCGTCTGTCCGCGGTGACGGCTCTGGCGCAGGACGCGGACCCCACTTCACCAACGTCTTAGTCCGCCTTCTTGTCCGCTTCCGTGGCCTCCTAACCACGGTGATCCTACTAAATGACCCCACTGGACAGAGTGGCAGCTCGGGACAGAGGGGCAGCTCGGGACAGAGTGGCGGACGCTCTGGACAGAGGTGCGGACGATCTGGACAGAGGGGCGGAGGCTCTGGACAGAAGGGCAGGGGCTCTGGGCTGACTGGCGGCACTGGCGGCCCCTGGCTGACTGGCGGCACTGGCGGACCCTGGCTGACTGGCGGCACTGGCGGCCCCTGGCTGACTGGCGGCACTGGCGGCCCCTGGCTGACTGGCGGCACTGGCGGCCCCTGGCTGACTGGCGGCACTGGCGGCCCCTGGCTGACTGGTGGCACTGGCGGCCCCTGGCTGACTGGCGGCACTGGCGGTCCCTTGCAGACTGGCGGCACTGGCGGCTCCTTGCAGACTGGCGGCACTGGCGGCTCCTTGCAGACTGGCGGCACTGGCGGCTCCTTGCAGACTGGCGGCACTGGCGGCTCCTTGCAGACTGGCGGCACTGGTGGCGCTGGGCAGACTGGCGGCACTGGCGGCGCTGGGCAGACTGGCGGCACTGGAGGCACTGGGCAGATGGGTGGCTCAGGCGGCGCTGGGCAGACTGGCGGCACTGGAGGCGCTGGGCAGACGGGTGGCTCAGGCGGCGCTGGGCAGACGGTGGCTCAGGCGGCGCTGGGCAGACGGGTAGCTCAGGCGGCGCTGGGCAGACAGGTAGCTCAGATGGCGCTGGGCAGACGGGTAGCTCAGATGGCGCTGGGCAGACTGGCGACTCTGATGGCGCTGGGCAGATGGGAAGCTCCGGCAACGCTGGAGAGGAAGGCTCTGGCAGCGCTGGACTGAGTAGCTCTGGCGCCTCTGGAATGAGGGGCGGGAGCTCTGGCTGCGCTGGAGAGGGGGAAGGCTATGGCAGCGCTGGACAGGCGGGAGACTCCGGCTGCGCTGGAGAGGAAGGCTCTAGCAGCGCCGGGAAAGTCCGGCAGCACTGGACAGGCAGGTAGGCTTGATGCATGGTGCTGGCACTGGTGGTACTGGGGCCGAGGACACGCCCAGGAAGCCTGGTGCGGGGAGCTGCCACCGGAGGGCTGGTGCGTGGGGGTGGTACTGGATAGACCGGACCGTGCAGGCGCACTGGAGCTCTTGAGCACCGAGCCTGCCCAACCTTACCCGGTTGAATGCTCCCGGTCGCCCTACCAGTGCGGCGAGGTGGAATAGCCTGCACTGGGCTATGCAGGCGAACCGGAGACACCGTGCGCAAGGCTGGTACCATGTAAGCCGTCCCAAGGAGACGCACTGGGGACCAGATGCGTAGAGCCGGCTTCATGGCACTTGGCTCGATGCTCACTCTAGCCTGGCCTATATGCGAAGCTGGTATGTACCGCATCGGGCTATGTACCCGCACTGGAGACACCGTGCGCACCACAGCATAACACGGTGCCTGCCCGGTCTCTCTAGCCCCCCGGTAAGCACAGGAAGTTGGCGTAGGTCTCCTACCTGGCGTCGCCATACTCCATGTGAGCCCCTCCCCGAAGAAATTTTTGGGGCTGACTCCCGGCCTTCCTTGCCAACCGTGTTCCCTCGTATCGCAGGCTCCTCTCTCCAGCTGCCTCTGCTCTCCTAAGTGCCTCCACCTGTTCCCATGGGAGGCGATCTCTTCCAGCCAGTATTTCCTCCCAAGTGTAACAAACCTTGCCGTCCAAAACGTCTTCCCATGTCCATTCCTCCTTTCGCTGCTCCTGCTGCCGCTGCCTGTCACCACACCGCTTGGTCCTGTTGTGGTGGGTGATTCTGTAACGGTTTTCTTGAGGTGAAGGAGAGGCGGACCAAAACGCAGCGTGGTGGTTATTCATGGTACTTTAATAAAGACACTATGCATGAATAAACTAACAAAACAATAAACGTGAGAAAACCTAAACAGCCTATCTGGTGAAAACAAACACAGAGACAGGAACAATCACCCACAAACACACAGTGAAACCCAGGCTACCTAAGTATGATTCTCAATCAGAGACAACTAATGACACCTGCCTCTGATTGAGAACCATACTAGGCCGAAACATAGAAATACCCAAATCATAATCAAAAACAAACATAGACTGCCCACCCCAACTCACGCCCTGACCATACTAAATAGTGACAAAACAAAGGAAATAAAGATCAGAACGTGACAGTATGGTATGTTATAAATTCCAATTTGCTGTGGCTAACGTAAGCTGGGTAACTAGGTGGCTAATGCTAACAATAGCTAGGTGGCTAACTTTAGTTAGGCTAGGGGTTAGTGGTTAAGGTTAGGAGTTAGGTTAAAGGACAAAGGTTAGAGTTTGCTAACATGATAAGTAGTTGCAAAGTAGCTAAAAAAGTATTAAGTTGTTGCAAAGTAGCTAATTAGCTAAAATGATAAAGTTGTCCATGATGGGATTCGAGATACGTTAACTACAGTATGTTACCTCTAGTCTATGGCTGTTTTATTAGGCTGTCTGGTCAGGGATAATCCACTGAGACCACCAAAGAGTGGGAACCAGGGGGTGGACACACAGGCAGTTTCAGCAGGCAAATTTGAGTAGGAAGTGAGCTTTTAGAATAATTTCCTGTGGATTGATGTAGGTTATTGTAGCTTAATATGGGTTATTGTAGCTTACAGTTTTTTTCGATTGCTAAACGACAGTGGGCACAACTGGAGTCACATGTGCAAAACTCTAACTACAGTCTGCACTACCAACAGTCACCTGAGCTAAACAGTTCACATCACCTGCAAAACTAATTCCAAGCAACACAACTCTTAACACATGGCTCAAAACATGCTCAGTGCAGCCAAACACTATGCACAACCCTCACTGAGATAACACACACTGTCACTCAGAACACACTGAGAGTAAAAACACTAGCATCAAACACCAATACAGAAAATACAAACTTTTCATCTTTACAGTTTGAACAATTTCAGTGACTTCATACAAAGTAATATTTTCTTCAAAGAAAAGAGTGACATTCTTTCACATGATTTATTAAAATTTTTAGAACATAACAATTCTTTAAGGTAAAGGAAAATGAGCAGTTTGCTTCAATAGTCTGTAGTAATTTACGGAATTACAGTAATGAGAAAAAAAAGGTAGAAACTAAAAGTACATACTGTAATTCGAACAAATAATTGAGGGGCTAATCCTGCCTCTCTCTAGCATCAGGCCACAGGTTTTCTTCAACATCACATCTAATGTTTTCTCTTGCCATGCACCTGGGGAAGAACCTTCTGGAGTGCCTTATCCATCCCTGGCAGTCCTCTGGACTCATGTCCTCACATCCGGCACACATGGCTTCCAAAAGAGACATTTGGTCATGTGGGTGGTGACCAAACACTTTCCATCTCCAGGCAGAGAAAAACTCCTCTATTGGGTTGAGGAAGGGTGAATATGCAGGCAGGTACAAAACCATAAATCTGTGATGTGCTGCAAACCAATCTGTGACAGCTGCAGAGTGGTGAAAAGCAATGTTATCGCAAACTATGACAAAAACTTGGGGGTTTCTTACTGGCTCCCCCTGTTCTGCTGGCACTAGCTGAGCATAGAGCTGTTCTAGGAAAGCTATCAGCCTTTCTGTGTTGTATGGGCCAATGAGTGGTGTGTTGAGAAGCAAACCATCATTGGCCATTGCAGCACACATGGTGATATTTCCCCCCCTTTGGCCTGGAACCTCCCCAGTGGCCCTTTGACCTATAACATTCCTTCCTCTGCACCGTGTTTTGGCAAGGTTAAATCCAGCTTCATCGATAAATACAAATGAATGTGGTCTTTCCAGTGCTTCCACCTCCATTACTCTCTGAAAAACAGTTTTACTGTAGAAATGCTAGTGTTTTTTTTACTGTAAATATTTTGTATAGCTGTGTACGTAACCTCAGACGTCTTACCTGGACATATTGGTATCTTTGCTCTTTTACCCGTTCACTGTTTCTCTCGAACGGTACAGTGTATAACTGTTTCATTGTAGCTTGGTGTTTCTTTAGGACTCGAGCAATAGTTGTTGTGCTGACAGAATTAACATTTTCAAATATATCATTATCAGCCAGTCTTGAATCTCCCGCAGTTTTATTGCATTGTTGACAACAACCATGTCAACAATAGCATTTTCCTGCACATCTGAAAATATTTTTCCTCTTCCCCCTGTTGGGGGCAGCCTTTGGGTCCTGTTGTAAAAATATATTTTACAGTCAAACTTACTGTAATATATATCTGTGTAAATATTCTATAATTGCAATACAAAATAGATTCCTGTAATGTTTTCATTTACTGTAAGGATGTAACTCTCACCTGTTTGTATGATGGAAAATTCACATTACAGATGCCACTGTGGATCTTTGCAGATTGGGTTGCACCCTCAACCCTGCCTCTCTCAATGAAAGACCATGGTTCACGACATGGTCTATAAGTGTAGCCCTTATTTCATCTGAAATAACAGCTCTTTGTCTTCTTTGTCTTCCTCCACGCATCCGCCCTCTCCCTGCCACCCTTCTCCCTCCACGAACCCATCTTCCTTGTTCCATTTCCAAAATGAGTCTTTCTGAGCTCTACCTATATATACTGTAATATGTGTGTGTGTTCACTAACAAGTCTAAAACAAGACACCTGCTTAGCCTTTCAGCTGAAATTGCAATCAGCAGTGTTTGAAAGGCACAAGGCTGAAATCTATTCCGTTTTGAATGTGTGGTTCACAGTTTTGACAGCAGTGTGTTAGCATTTGAACAAAGTGCTGTAAATCCACAGTGTTGTGCAGGTTGTGGTTAAAGTCATGGGATACGTGTGTAGAGTTTTGAAAACTGTGTTCAAGCAATGAAAAACGAACTAGAGTTTGGTCCACACGAACTGCTGCTGTGCAGACTGTAGTTAGAGTTTTGCACATGTGACTCCAGTTGTGTCCACTGTCGTTTAGCAATCGAAAAAAACTGTAATATGGGTTATTTTAACTGGTCTACCTCGATTGTGAGTACACCGATGACAGAGTGCACAGGTAACAGAGTAGCAAGTAGGCTACTTTATGATTGCACTGCAACTTTATAGTGTTATGTCTGCAGAAGGAGGAAAATAGCTGGACTGTGAGTTATTCTCAGGTACTGGACTGGACTCCGGCTCTATGTCTCCCTGTTCTCTGTTATTCTATAGCAGGGGTTGTGAAGAGCGCTACTTTCTTTGTATGGTAATTAATTGCCGTTCATTTTCCCTATTTTTCTCTCAGAACATATCACACACCTTTTTGTTCTGATATTACTGTATTATTTCAATCCTTTCCATTGATGTATGGGATTAGAGAAACCTTTTTTTCACCACAGACCAGAGCAAACACATAAATATTTTCATGGTCCGTGGTGGGGGAGGGAGGGGGGGGGGGTACTGTTTGAATTCGGGAACAGCACACGACAAGGCGCGCATGACCCAAACAAGTGATCATATATTGCACAGCTCTACATACACTGTCACTTCTTTTCATCTGGCATGCACACTTAATTGCTATCTAGCAAGAAAAATTCACTCTGAAGAATACCGAAACCATTTCAACTCACCATTCTTGAATTGCTAGGATGTGTTCCTGACGCAAGGGCTTTTGTTATTACATTCACAACACATGCTGATTGGCTGGACTGGACCTGCATCCTGTCTCTGACAGTAGCCACCTAAACTTTTCAATTACAGTGCAAGAGTGCCATTGTAGTTACAGTAACAAGCTTACATGGACATGATATGCAATAATAATAGTAATTCTAGCACATTGACTAATAACTATGTACATGATAAGTTTGAAGAGAAGTGAAGTGAGTAAATAACCTATGATCAAATAAGTAGGCTATGTGAACAACAACAGTGCCCCTCTCCTGCTGTCTGAGAACACCCCCCCCCCAAAGGGAACATGGAGAAATGAAAAGATTATCTTTATTTGTGCTTCATTTCTGGTTTAGAGAGCCAATAGCCCCAAACCACTGCAACCAAACACTGTCTGCTACGATGAAGATGGTAAAGGATCCTAAATGGGACCACGCCAAAATATATGTTTTTGAATGGTGTCCTATTCATGATTCTTTATCTGTGTGGACCAGCACCTGTATGGAGCTGTTATAATTGATTTATTATGCAGTGAGTATGGACTTCCTATCTACACATCCAGAGTGAATGTTTCAAATGTGGCAGTGGGGATATCAGATAAACTCATTAAAAGTTTTATGAGGCGTTTTGTGCAAACGTGAGATATTCTAAACGTACTTATTTTTGCTCCTTTTTCTGAAACTGTGACTATAAGGGCACAGGAGGCAGATGTTAGAGCTCCGATGTTTATTATAACAAAGGGAGTAGGCAAAGGCAGGTTGGGGACAGGTGAGAGTTCATAAACAAGGTCAGAGTCCAAACAGTGCCAGACGATAGGTTGTCTTGAGGTCAGGCCAGGCAGGGGTTAGAGACCAGATCCGAGCCCAAAAACGGGGATAGGCAGGCTGGTAATCAGAACAGGCAGAGTGGTCAGGCAGGCGGGTTCGGAGTCAGGACAGGCAAGGGTCGAAACCAGGAGGACTAGAAACAAACAAGGACTGGGAAAAGTAGGAGCAAGGAAAAACGCTGGTTGACTTGACAAACAAGACAAACTGGCACAGAGAGACAGGAAACACAGGGATATATACACTGGGGATAATAAGCGACACCTAGAGGGGGTGGAGACAACCACAAGGGCAGGTGAATCAGATCAGGGTGTGACAGTGACAGTGAAAAATACAATTAAAATCTATCTGTATTTCATCAACAACATAATTTGCATGACATTTTCTATAATTGGCAGGCAGAAACATAGCTGACCTTTTACACAATCGTGGCTTAATTTTCCATGAATTATTCAGTTATAATACCTAATGACCACATACGTTATTCAGCCCTAATCAATGGTAGATGTTAAAACCATGTATCCGTGAAGTGAGTGTATTTGGGTCTCATTGAGTAAGACGTGTTCTGCCCTGGCATGTGCTTGAGTAGAAAGATTGTTTCTCGCTCTATAAATCTCCCAACCAGTTGACATTTAAGAAAGACCAAAGACTTCTCGGGAGATTCGTAACAGCTTATCTTTGAAATAAATCTGCTACAAGGCGTAAGGCACCAAGAGTCAGTTGGGGAAAAAATTATGCCCATTTCTCAAAGTAATGGATCAGGATCCTAATGTTGGTGGTCATTAAGTACACTGTCAGTGACATTTTGCCAGTAAACTACATATGAAAGTTCACCAATCTAGCTTGTGAAGTTGTTGGTCTATGTTTCCGTCCAAAACCATTTGTTGGCATGATGACATAAGTGTAATGGTATTCAGCACATGACCCAGACCTCTAAGCATTTGATTAGCAGGTTAGAATCAAAAGTCACGATAGTGTGTGTGTATTATCCAGACAACAATGTGATAATAGATTCAACATTTAGAGTGTGCTCATGGATAATGCAAAGCTGTAATCGGTGCTTAGACCCAACCTGCTTTTCCTCACAAGCACCTAATCACTCACAGGGCGGTATACATCCTGCCCCATGTCACCTTTAAAAGGAATCTAACACAGATGAGAGTTTAAGCAAATTAATGTAACTGAGCCAATTGGCTTTTACCATTGCTGCTCTCTGTCGGATGGCTACTCTCATTCTGCAGTTTGGACATTTCAGATTATAAGACAAGAGGATAGAGTTGGTTCAGGGTTTGAGCTAGTCCATTAGAGTAAGCAATTCAGCAAAAGCAATTCAGAGTGTACCGGTTGCCAAGCTTTGTAAAACAAGGGAATTAAGCAAAGAAATCAACCTTAACTTTTCAAACACACCTGCTACCGAGCTCGTGTTCTAACACAGAATAAGAATGTGTAACATTGGTTTTCAAATGATGTTATAAAGAGTTTGGATAGAAGGAAGCACAGTCCGCCCTCTTTACTGACCTATCAAATACTTTTGTCACTGTTGACCACTCGTTACTAAGTTTGTCAAAAATAGGCACGGATCAGGCATCATGTGAGTGTTTTAAAGATTACCTGACAGACAGGACACGGTGTGTATTTTCTGATGGTGTTAAGTCTGGTTTCCAAAGATATTACGAAGGGTGTCCCGCAAGGGTTAATTTGTGACGCAAGGGGAAATGTCGCTTGTCAACACTTCACAGAAGATGAATTTGAATGTTTAAAAAAAAGTCAATCAAAATGTGAAATTTCATGTGCCTTACTATAAAGTGTGTATGCCATCTGGAAATACAAATTAAATTGTTAAATTACGAGCCTTGTTGGTTTAGCCATGGAAAAAGGAATTTTCCCGCTAGCCATGATTGGCTGAGATAATGGATGGGCTGGATATGCCGAGAGATGAGTTTGGAATCGTCTGCCACGTAGCACGCTTCTGTCTATAACATGAGCTGCTCAGTATGTGTAGGTAGTCCTTTCTAATACAGCTTTTCAAAAATATATCACAAAGAACTGCAAAAGTGTTGCTAATGCTCTTCACCTTCTGGGCAACTGAGTTTTGAAATCAGTAGAATGTCCAGTGGATGTAGGGTATGATAGCTAAGGAGATTCTGGCGTTTGATTGCAAATATGCTGAGGTAATCGAAAAGAGAACACAAAGGCTGTTATATAAAATACCTATCTCTGGATTACATCTTCAAAAAAGGACAACCATGGCATCCGTGACAGACAGGGAGAAGTGTTCATCCATGTATACTGGTAATAGAGTCTAGCTAGCGACATTTTCAAATATTTTGTCAGAAAGTTGTTTTCATTGCAAGTTAATGTGTACTGTTAGCTAGCTAACTAACATTACATGTATGATCTGTGTAGTAATATTATTCATATCTCATTGAAAGTCATATCCTCATGTTAGCTAGCTAGCTAACGATAACCTAGATGGTTAGATTTAACTATGTGTAGATTCATGCAGGGAAGTAACATTATGGGTTGGGATTGTGGTTCATTGTTAAGCTAGTTAGCTAGCTACATGTCTAAACAAAAGTCTCCACTATGCAAGTAACCATTTGACTGTACCGTTCACACCGTCTGTAGCTTCTGCAAACGACAAATACACTTTGATTTGATTTGATATAGTGTATGTTTACTAGAGACGATAATGTGAAGAATAACATGACCTGTACCAGAGTCAAAATTAGGATATAATGTTAGGCCAATGAAAAAAATGATCCGGTAGAATGCCCTGCTTTTATTTTGTCACACTCACAACCATAAGCTATTTTCTGTAATTGAATAGATTTTCCCCTCATCAATCTACACAAAACACACTATAACGACGAAGCAAAAACTGCAAAGCTATTTTCAGGTCTCTCCAGAGGTGTTTGATCAGGTTCAAAACTGGGCTCTGGCTGAGAAACTCAAGGACATTCAGAGACTTGTCTCGAAGCCAGTCCTGCATTGTCTTGGCTGTGTGCTTAGGGTCATTGTCCTGTGGAAGGTGAACCATTGCCTCAGTCTAAGGTCCTGAGCACTCTGGAGCAGGTTTTTATTAACCATCTCTCTGTACTTTGCTACGTTCAGATTTGCCTCAATCCTGACTAGTCTCCCAGTCCCTGCAGCTGAAAAATATCCCCACTGCATGATTCTGCCACCACCATGCTTCACCATAAGGATGTTGCCAGGTTTCCTCCAGACGTGACGCTTGACACTCAGGCCAATGAGTTCAATCTTGGTTTCATCAGACCATAGCAATCTTGTTTCTCATGGTCAGAGAGTCCTCTAGGTGCCTTGTGGCAAAATCCAAGCAGGCTTTCATGTGCCTTTTACTGAGGAGTGGCTTCTGTGGCTTCCTGGCCCAACCGCAGTGGCTCACACGAGAGGGGAAAGACCAACTGGGGACAAGGAGGTGACACGGGTACACGAAGAGGTACACAACCGTGCCGGTGCGGATAACCACACCAAGGGTGGAGTGCCAGATGCACGTGGGGGCTGTTCCTAACCTGCCCATGCCCTTTCTCCTTGGTAGAGATTGCGCCTTCTTCCAGGAACCTTGAAGGAGGGACCTGGGGAGGCGTGCACACGAGGTAGGAAGGAGAGGAAAATAAAGGCTCCCCTTTATGGAGATGGAGGCACCAGACGGATTGCCCAACACGGGAATCCTCACAGGCTCGTTCAGGCCGACCCAGTTAGAAGACCCCAAACTCCAGAACGCGAGGGGCCAGGTGATCGTGTTGGATGGCGTGCTGTTACCTGAGGTAAGTGAGTGACACTACCCCCACTTCGCCATCAAGCATAATTTATTGTATCAGGTAGCAAAGCACAATGGGGAGATGAAAGACTTGTTCCTCATACCCACCCAGTATGTTAGGACTGTCTTGCAGCTCGCCCACACCCAACTGCTTGGGGCAAACCTGGGGATGGAGAAACCAGGGTGTAGATCAGGAATCGGTTCTACCCGGCTCGGAGTCAAGAGTGTCGTGGAGGACTACAGCCGTACCTGCCCGGAGTGCCAGATCACCGTGCTGAGGGCACACTATTGAAACCCTTTGGTTCCCTTGCCCATTACAGTGTTGCCGTTTTGAGCGGGTGGTGATTGGTCTGGTGGGTCCATTGGTGAAGACCACGAGGGGACATTGTTTTTCAACCACTCCACACATTTCTTGTTAAACTATAGTTTGGGAAGTCAGTTACGACATCTACTTTGTGCATGACACAAGTCATTTTTCAACAATTGTTTTACAAACAGATTATTTCACTGTATAACAATTCCAGTGGGTCAGAAGGTTACATACACTAAAGTTTACTGTGCCTTTAAACATCTTGGAAAATTCCAGAAAATGATGCCATGCCTTTAGAAGCTTCTGATAGGCGGTGGTGGAGGTGTATATATTTCAAGGCCTACCTTAAAACTCAGGGCCTTTTTGCTTGACATCATGGGAAAGTCAAAAGAAATCAGCCAAGACCTCAGAAAAAATATTGTAGCCTCCACAAGTCCAGTTCATTCTTGGGAGCAATTTCCAAACACCTGAAGGTATCGCATTCATCTGTACAAACAATAGTACGCAAGTATAAACACCATGGGACCACGCAGCCGTCATACTGCTCAGGAAGGAAATCCGTAAATGTACTTTGGTGCGAAAAGTGCAAATCAATCCAAGAACAACAGCTAGAGACCTTGTGTAGATTCTGGAGGAAACAGGTACAACAGTATCTATATCCACAGTAAAACGAGTCCTATATTGACATAACCTGAAAGGCCACTCAGCAAGGAAAAAGCCACTGCTCCAAAACCGCCATAAAAAAAGCCAGACTTTGCAACTGCACATGGGGACAAAGATCGTACTTTTTGGAAAAATGTCCTCTGGTCTGATGAAACAAAAATAGAACTGTTTGGCCATAATGGCCATCGTTATGTTTGGAGGAAAAAGAGGGAGGCTAGCAAGCCAAAGAACACCATCCCAACTGTGAAGCACGGGGGTGGCAGCATCATGTTGTGGAGGTGCTTTGCTGTAGGAGGGACTGCTGCACTTCACAAAATAGATGGCATCTTGAGGGAGGAGAATTATGTGGATATATTGAAGCAACATCTCAAGATGTCAGGAAGTTAAAGCTTGGTCGCAAATGGGTCTTCCAAATGGACAATGATCCCATTGGAGTGGCCATCACAAAGCCCTGACCTCAATCCCATAGAAAATGTATGGGCAAAACTGAAAAAGCGTGTTCGAGCAAGGAGGCCTACAAACCTGACTCAGTAACACCAGCTCTGTCAGGAGGAATGGGCCAGAAATCACTCAACTTATTGTGGGAAGCTTGAAGGTGGCTACCCAAAACGTTTGACCCAAGTTAAACAATTTAAAGGCAGTGCTACCAAATACTAATTGAGTGCATGTAAACTTCTGACCCACTGGGAATGTGATGAAAGAAATAAAAGCTGAAATAAATCATTCTCTCTACTATTATTCTGAGATTCCAAATTCTTAAAATACAGTGGTTATCCTAACTGACATAAGACAGGGAATTTGTACTAGTATTAAACGTCAGGAATTGTGAAAAACTGAGTTTAAATGTATTTGGCTAAGGTGTATTCTCTCTCTCTCTCTCTCTCTCTCTCTCTCTCTCTCTCTCTCTCTCTCTCTCTCTCTCTCACACACACACACACACACACACACACACACACACACACACACACACACACACACACACACACACACACACACACACACAGCTAATGCTAGCCAGAGCGAGATAAGCTAAAACCTAACGAGGGAATATAAGATAAACCCTCTTAACTTGTCAAGCTAATTGTGTCCCGATTCAGGAAACTCGGTGTATGTCGCAAGTCACGATTTCACAGGAGAGCCATTTGAATGTAAAAAAAAATTGAATGAATTATAGGTGAAATTATCTGTCTGTAAATAAGTGTTGGAAAAATGACTTGTGTCATGCACAAAGTAGATGTCATAACCGACTTCCCAAAACTCTAGTTTGTTAACAAGAAATTGGTGGAGTGGTTGAAAAACAAGTTTTAATGACTCCAACCTAAGTGTATGTCAACTTTCAACTTCAACTGTACATATTTGCAGAAATCCATTCAGATGTATTTTGTGGCTCTTGGCGAATGTGTTCAAATGATCAAAGGTCGCGCTGTTGCTACTGCAAGCCTGTGTGAAAAAATAACTCTGCACAAGGTCTGTGCAGACTTCAGTCCAGGACAAGACAGCTATTTTTAAAAGGTTTTATTTTCTGCAGTGTCTATTAATTGTCAAAACGTCATTTTCCCACTCTATATTTCTATACAATTTTCTCAAATGCCTTATTATACGTCATTCCCAAACATTCTATGAATTTATGAAAACGTGAAAATGACCATATCTAAGTACTCGCAAAATGTTTTTGTCATATTCTTCCTGGGAGTGTATATGAACAGGTTTTCATGTTGCTAAAACGCTGCCGGTTACTGTTTAAATTAAACACATGAAACGTTAAAAGAGAGAGAGAGAGAGAGAGAGAGAGAGGTAAAGAAAGTTAGAAAGGGTAGAGTAATTGTTTCTTACCTTGAAATTCTATTCCAGTTAAGAGCTGTTACTTCTCCACATTCTTCATTTCACAGTGTGTTTTCTGTCTATGAAAAGGACACAAATTGCTCCAGCAGGAGTTATCTAACGCCTCTATAATTTATTCAGGTTCGAACGGCAATAACAGCATAATCAGCTAATTCAATAATATGGCCACCATCACTTTCTTAGAATTTTGGCTGATAAATCTCCCTCAACGCTGTATGATAACGAGGTAAATATACCAGGAAACCAGTAAGCTACAAACAATGACCTTGACTGTTTTTCCTCCCATAAATTCTCCCAATTTTTGCTATATTTTTTAAAACCCCAACGCTGCACGCTGACAATTTTTTAGAGTGGCAGGGGAATTGGCACTCTTCTGCCGCAGCAAATTACCTTTGATGGCTGCTCTGCCGCGACTGGCGGGATTGAAAAACCAGGACCTTTTTAAATTTAACGCTGGCATTGGGTATGGAAAGGTAAATAGAGAAGGAAGAGTCAGAAAGTACAGTTCGGGTAAAGTAGCAAAACCTCAAGCCCTCCTTCAAACCCATCCCGAATCCCAACAGAACAGACCAGGCAGGAGATGGTGAGTTCATAATTGGGGGACACAATCAGCAGACGTCCCTGACACATTAGGATAAAGGAATAGTTGTTTAGGAATGATCATTCATTTTGGAACGGGGCTGTGTGAGTGTGTGTGTGTGCGTGTGGACTGACTGAGTCGACACACACCTGGAGAATCACTCAGCGTCCATCAGTGTCTCTGACCCAGAGCCAGGAAGCACCTACACTTGAGTGTGTGTGTGTGTGTGTGTGTGTGTGTGTGTGTGTGTGTGTGTGTGTGTGTGTGTGTGTGTGTGTGTGTGTGTGTGTGTGCGCAGGAATAAAGATACACGGTCTTCTGGTCTTTTATGGCTTTATTACGGCAAGATGATGTCCAGTTTATGAACTCCGATCATATAAAAGAGCTTAGTCGGGATGGAGAGGAGTTTAGAGGGTCTGTGCTCTTGGGAATACACAGTGGCATCATTTCTGTTTTAGTGGCAGATGTTAAGTGTATGCCAGGGTGGTCATATGTCTCTTCTAAATGTTTTGGCAAAAAAAGGAAACTTTAAACTTTAATTTCACTTTATGATTTTGATTCCAGTTTATGAATGAGGTTAGAGAAGTCTATAAGGGCTATTAGCATTGGACTCCTCTTCTTACTACATTGGACCTGCGAGTCACTCGGCAGTCACAGATAGCACCATACCAGCTCTTCTAAATGCCACAGTAAGTACTTTAGAACGAGGCCACTGCCAAGAGGCCCTACTTATGGTGTTAAATGTCCCCAAACCTCTGCCAAAAGAGAAGAACAATTTCTTCTGCTTTTTTCCTGACCAATTTAAGACTGTTGGATCATGAGTCTGCTGATTTAAAGCCGACAGACAAACATTCACTGTTTGTCTTTGTACCTCGCTGCAAATTTATTCTGATACACCTCTCATCCATCTTGTGAGTCTGTCCAACATTGTTTTATTTGTTGTCATTGGACTACTTGTGTTAAAAAGGCCATGAAGAGGAACGACAATTCCCTCTGTTTTCGTTGTTGCACACATCCGTAGCCAAGGTAACAGAATACCCCTCGGAACCCCTGGAATGAGAATTAGAGGGTTCATTCATAGAACCTTCTAGAATGACTGAACGGTCTACGCTCAGTGCCTGGAGAAGTACAGACATTATGAATAAAGACATTTATCCAGACTATATTATGTTTGGGCAGTCTTTCGTGTGAGTTTGTGTGTATGTGTGTGTGTGTGTGTGGCTGTGTGTCTGTGTATGTGTGTGTGTCTATCTTCTCTTCTGGTTAAGTCATCTCTGTTCCGGCTCTAGGCCAAATTATCAGGCTGTGTGAGCTGCATGTTGTTATGTGTATTCAGACTACAATTCAGCCAAATGGACACATATCCTCTCCAACAGACAAAACAATGATAATTTAGGGGTCGATTCAGACTTAGGACATTTACGCCTTTTCCGACGCACTTCTCAGTATTTGGTATTCAGACTTACCTTATTCAGTTGTCTAATGCACTCTGCAGGTGTGGCTACCTTGCACGCTCTGAATAAATGTCATTCAACCACTGAAAACCGTGGAATTTTAATTCAATAGGGTTTTCAGTACATTTATTTTAAGTCATCCCTTTTAAAAGGGTGTACCTTTTAGTTCGAATTTTGTCAACACTCAGTAGAATATATCGACAGAACGGGTTCAGAATGTTAGTGATCAATGAAAGAAAGCAAACTAAATATATGCATATTCGTCTCCGTTTCAAGCATCAATTGGTACATTTAAAAATACTCAGATCTTATAGAAAATTTAGGTTTAGGAAAGTATTTCTGAATCATAAAATGCAGGTTTGGAGAACCTTTACGTATGAAAGGAAGAGAACTGTGGTTTGATTAATTCTGAAAATTGCCACATTCAGTTCTTCGACAAATAGTAATGTTGGAAGATTAGTGTGCATAGAATTATAGTAGGGAGAATAGTGTACAATAGTAGGCCATACCCTCATCTTTTGCCTGCAATAACAATGGAACTGTAAAATGACAAGGCCAAATATTGCGCCATGCATTCAAACTGTTAAGACTTGGTCTGAGCTCCACTCCATAATGTTTTAACTAGGTTACATGTCTTATTTTTTTAAATATTATCAACAGCTACTAATGATCCTCAGTAACAACCACACGGCTGTGACAGGATTTACAGAGGACGCAAACTAAACAAAGTATTTAAATGGAATGATAATGTAGGATATACCAACTGAAGGGAACTAACAGTAAATTGGTAGTTGAATATGTGTGTTTTTTTAAACCTACTGTTGGCCGATACTGATAGTGGCTAATAATTACCATGATAGAAATAGGAAACAGAGACGGTTGTGGTAGTCTGCAATTAAGACATCTGAGAATTTAATAGAAATGCTGCATATTTGCACTGCATTTCATGAAATGAACTGTGTGAAAGTTGATATGTTCATATGCTTCCATTTATTGCTATATGACATACTGCATGCGCTCATGTTTTACTAGGCAGTTAGTCTGTTTTGTCTGTCAGCGAGATAAATAAATAATTAAACAATCATCAGCCTCTAAAGAATAATTCTGGAAATCAAAGTTATCCTCTGTCAAGTTAAATATTGGAGCAAAGATCTAAGCTATAACATAACACAGTAAAATTAAATTTGGCCACTGTGTGGATGTTGCTCTTCAGTCCCCTTAATAAGAGTCAGTCCCCTTGATTCCTCCTGGCTACCCCAACCCCGGCCAACAGCTCCGCACCCCCCGCAGCTACTTGCACAAGCCTCCCCAGCTTCTCCTTCACCCAAATCCAGATAGCAGATGTTCTGAAAGAGCTGCAAAACCTGGACTCGTACAAATCCGCTGGGCTGGACAATCTAGACCCTCTCTAAAATTATCCACCGCCATTGTTGCAACCCCTACTTTCAGTCTGTTCAACCTCTTTTTCGTATCGTCCGAGATCCCTAAAGATTGGAAAAGTTAATAAACAGATCACTGACCATTTCGAATCCCAACGTACCTTCTCCGCTGTGCATTCCGGTTTCTGAGCTGGTCATGGATGCACCTCAGCCACGCTCAAGGTACTAAACAATACCATTACCGCCATCGATAAAAAACAGTACTCTGCAGCCGTCTTCATCGACCTGGCGAATGCTTTCGACTCTGTCAATCACCATATTCTTATCGGCAGACTCAACAGCCTTGGTTTCTCAAATGACTGCCTAGCCTGGTTCACCAACTACTTCTCAGATAGAGTTCAGTGTGTCAAATCGGAGGGCCTGTTGTCCGGACCTCTGGCAGTTGCTATGGGGGTGCCACAGGGTTCAATTCTCGGGCCGACTTCTTTCTCTGTATATGCCAACAATGTCGCTCTTGCTGCGGGTGATTCTCTGATCCACCTCTACACAGACATCATCATTCTGTATATATCTGACCGTTCTTTGGACACTGTGTTAACCAACCTCCAAAAGAGCTTCAATACCATACAACACTCCTTCTTTGACTTCCAACTGCTACTAAACGCTAGTAAAACTAAATGCATGCTTTTCAAACGATCACTGCCCGCCCGACTAGCATCTCTACTCTGGACGGTTCTGACTTAGAATATGTGGACAACTACACATACCTAGGTGTCTGGCTAGACTGTAAACTCTCCTTCCAGACTCATATTAAACATGTCTAATCCAAAATTAAATCTAGAATCAGCTTCCTATTTTGCAACAAAGCATCCTTCACTCACGTCGCCAAACATACCCTCGTAAAACTGACTATCCTACCGATCCTGGACTTCGGCGATGTCATTTACAAAATAGCCTCCAACACTCTACTCAGCAAATTATATGCAGTCTATCACAGTGCCATCCGTTTTGTTACCAAAGCCCCATATACCACCCACTGCTGCGACCTGTATGCTCTCGTCAGCTGGCCCTCGCTACATATTCGTCGCCAGACCCACTGGCTCCAGGTCATCTATAAGTCTTTGCTATGTAAAGCTCTGCCTTATCTCAGCTCACTGGTCATGATAACAACACCCATCCGTAGCAAGCACTCCAGCAGGTATATCTCACTGGTCATCCCCAAGGCCAACACCTCCTTTGGCCGCCTTTCCTTACAGTTCTCTGCTGCCAATGCATTACATTACATTTACATTTAAGTCATTTAGCAGACGCTCTTATCCAGAGCGACTTACAAATTGGTGAATTCACCTTCTGACATCCAGTGGAACAGCCACTTTACAATAGTGCATCTAAATCATTAAGGGGGGGGTGAGAAGGATTACTTATCCTATCCTAGGTATTCCTTGAAGAGGTGGGGTTTCAGGTGTCTCCGGAAGGTGGTGATTGACTCCGCTGTCCTGGCGTCGTGAGGGAGTTTGTTCCACCATTGGGGGGCCAGAGCAGCGAACAGTTTTGACTGGGCTGAGCAGGAACTGTACTTCCTCAGTGGTAGGGAGGCGAGCAGGCCAGAGGTGGATGAACGCAGTGCCCTTGCTTGGGTGTAGGGCCTGATCAGAGCCTGGAGGTACTGCGGTGCCGTTCCCCTCACAGCTAAAATGCCTGGAACGAATTGCAAAAATCGCTGAAGTTGGAGACTTATATCTCCCTTACTAACTTCTATCTGAGCAGCTAACTGATTGCTGCAGCTGTACACAGCCCATCTGAAAATGGCCCATCCAATCTACCTACCTTATCCCCATATTGTTGTATTTACTTTTTTGCACACCAGTATTTCTACTTGTACATCATCATCTGCACATCTATCACTTGTGTTAATTTGCTAAATTGTAATTTCTTTACTACTATGGCCTATTTATTGCCTTACCTCCTCACACCATTTGTTCACACTGTATATAGACTTTTTTATTGTGTTATTGACTGTATGTTTGTTTATTCCATGTGTAACTCTGTGTTGTTGTTTGTGTCGCACTGCCTTGCTTTATCTTGGCCAGGTCGCAGTTGTAAATGAGAACTTGTTCTCAACTGGCCTACCTGGTTAAATAAAGGTGAAAGAAAAAGAAAGAAAGAAAGAAACTCTTAAATACTTTTTCAGACCCCTAACAAAGCCCTGGGCTTCAATTGGTCTCTTATCTGGTCTTAAATTGCTGAAGTTACTAATGTCCTGTGGAGACAGAGATAGACAGCCAGAGAGAGTGTGAGTACTGCTACTGAAGCAGAACCATTATCTCTGATGGGAAGACTGGCGCTACTACTTAGGTTAAAGAGCTGTCACTAGTGCTACTGACAATAGCTTGAAACGAACAGCTCTTATCCAGAGTGACTTACGTAAGTGCATACATTGTGACTCGTTTCAGGAAACTAAGTGTATGCCGCGGGTCACTACTTCACAGCGCCATTTGAACATAAACTTGTTTTTTTAACAAAATGCGTTTTTTGACATAAATGCCTTGTGGAACATATGAACTTTCATGTGCCTTTAACACTTTAACCAGTGAAAGTGCAGGGCGCCAAATTCAAAACAACAAAAATCTCATAATTAAAATTCCTCAAGCATACAAGTATTTTACACCATTTTAAAGATAAAAATCTCTTTAATCCAGCCACAGTGTCTGATTTCAAAAAGGCTTTACAGCGAAAGCACTACAAACAATTATGTTATGCGCATTACGTTCAGTAGTTCTAAAACATGCAGTGATTTTGCAGAGAGCCACATCAATTTACAAAAATACTCATCATAAATGTTGATGAAAATACAAGTGTTATACATAGAATTAGAGATATACTTCTCCTTAATGCAACCGCTGTGTCAGATTTAAAAAAAAAACTTTACGGGAAAAAGCAAACCATGCAATAATCTGAGTACAGCATTCAGACAACAAAGCAGCCAAAAAGATATCCGTCATATTGTGTAGTCAACATTAGTCAGAAATAGCATTATAAATATTCCCTTACCTTTGATGATCTTCATCAGAATGCACTCCCAGGAATCCCAGTTCCACACTAAATGTTTGATTTGTTCGATAAAATTCATGATTTATGTCCAAATAGCTTCTTTTGTTAGGGCGTTTGGTAAACAAATCCAAACACGCTTGCAGGTCCAGCCGAACATCGGACGAAAAGTTCAAAACGTTATATTACAGGTCGAAGAAACTTGTCAAACTAAGTATAGAGTCAATCTTTAGGATGTTTTTATCATAAATCTTCAATAATATTCCA
The DNA here is from genome assembly GCF_036934945.1 of Oncorhynchus masou masou. Taxonomy (NCBI): domain Eukaryota; kingdom Metazoa; phylum Chordata; class Actinopteri; order Salmoniformes; family Salmonidae; genus Oncorhynchus; species Oncorhynchus masou. The sequence continues at coordinate 29,734,616 of NC_088242.1, forward strand.
ACCGGAGAATTCCTATGTCTGTAGAAAAGCAATGGAACGAGAGTTAACTCTCTCATGACCACATGTCACGAGCCTGTGAGACTCTGCCAGACACCTGGCTCAATCCCCTCTCATTCAGCCCCCCTTCATAGTAGAAGCCTCAAACAAAGTTCTAAAGACTGTTGACGTCTAGTGGAAGCCTTAGGGTGTGCAATATGACCCCATTTACACTGTATATTGGAATGGCAAAGAGGTGAAAAACTACAAACCTCAGATTTCCCACTTCCTGGTTGGATTTTTCTCAGGTTTTCACCTGCCATATGAGTTCTGCTATACTCACAGACATCATTCATCAAATGGTTAAATTATGGGCGTAGTTGGTTTAGCCAAAGAAAAGGTCAGCAACCTTTCCTCTAGCCATGATTGGCTGAGATAAAGAGTGGGCTGGACATGCCGAGAGATGAGTTCAGATTGGTCTGCCATGCAGAACGCTTCTGTCTATTTGAGCTGGTCAGTATGTCTAGGTAATCCAGTCTAACGTGTCTTTTTTTGAAATATATTACGTAGTACAACTGCATAAGTGTTGTTCTCCACTTTCTGGAGGACCGAGTTTTGAAATCAGTGGAATTAGAGTATGATAGCTAAGGACACCGGTCTCCAGATTACATCTTCAAACTAAGGGCAGCCATGGCATCCAACAGGAGACGCATCCATCCATGAATGATTTATCTGGGAAAGATTTTCAGAAATTACACGTTTCTAATTTTGACAGAAAGTCATTTTCAATTCAAGTTAAAGTGTACTGTTAGCTAGCTAGCTAGTAATACATTACATGTATTATCTTATTCTTATCTCAGAGCCATTTGCTTTGCTAGTTATAGCCTAATGATAGCTGGCTAACATTGAACCTGGTTGGTTAGCTACCTGCAGATTATTGCAGGGTAGTAACATTATGAGTTGGGATTATGGTTCTTTCTTTTACCTAGCTAGCTAGCTACATGTCCTATCAAAATACTCCACTATGCAAGTAACCATTTCAATAGAATGTCACAGTGACAACTGTTGATAGACGTTGCTGGTATATTCGCTCTGGCTATCTACTCCAATTTTAGACCACCCTCGTCTGAGTGTGCCATTTATAAATGCTCAACACCTGTTGAATATCAGTAAATGTTGGCAAAAAAGTGTAAATTGTTGCCAGCAGCACAGTTGCAGTCACCAATGCTTTGGATAACATAAAAACAGCCTAACCAGCTCTGCTAGGGGGAGTAAAATGGTCAGTGAGCTGATCTCTCATTTACCACCTTTTCTGTTTAGTCATCAAAATCTTTCAACTTTGAAAATGTGTATTTGTTATATAATTATGATTATATAACTCCAGGTTAATTACTCTGACTAACGACCCTTTAAATCTCTGCTTGGCCCATTTGAACCCGAAATACAAAAGGAGGAAAACTCGGAGGAGTTAAACAGAGTTCTTTTTAATAAGTGCTCATATTGTAGATGGACACAGCGCAGCGCTGGCGGTTGTCTTAAATAAAGTATGGCAGGAACTGAGGCAACACGTTTACACCAGCAAAGCAAACTGACAAAACCAAACAATAGGAACAAGAAAACAATCAGCATTTGATCAGGGTGTGTGTGTTTGTGGCCCTGGTCCTGTCCCGGACCCAAAACTAAGCTGTTTACATTTCCACTCTTCAAAATGGGGAGCGACTCAAAACTGAATATCCCATCTTCAAGTATTTGCCACCACAAAAGAGGTGTGTGTGTACGTTTGTGAGTGTGAACGTGTGTGCGTGTGTGTGTGTGTACGTTTGTGTGTGTGTTTGGGTGTGAAATCGGAGCCAAAGAGCGCAATATAGCTACGGTGTTTGTGTTAGCCAGAAGGAAATATAGAAAACATCTTGGTTCCCGATATGACAAAAACATTTAAAAGAAAAGCTTTCTTTTTTACAACCAAATCAAGATTTTTGATGTGACTGGCATGTTATAGAAGGGTGCAGTCACCTTTTTTTGTGATTTCACTAGTTTAAAAAAAATTAAAAATAAATAAAAATAGTACATGGACACACCCGGCCTGCACACCTGCGTACTGGAAATGGCTCGAGTCGCACAAACTGTAACTTTTTTGTGATTTCACTTTCAGTTTTTGAGAAACTTACCCAAAACCGGGAATCAAAAAACATTAACAAAGGCCATTTTTTAATGTCCTTTTAGAAACAGCAAAACTCTCAGTATAGTGATGCAGGTCTTTAAATGTGGCATGCATAAAAGTGTGTCATTCCGAAATGTATCCGCAAAAGTTTGGAATGACACAATTTCATGTGTACAACATTACAAACAAGTGAAATCATAAAAAAGGTGTCTGGAACATATAACCTGCCATTTCCATCAGAAATAGAGATTTGGTTGTAAAAAAAAAAAAAGAAGGAAACTTCTCCTTTTAACATGTTAAGCAGTAGACTGAAGCAGGGTCTGCTAGAGTCGTTATCAGTCTCCAGGCACAGATGTCTGCCCTGTGAAAAGCCAAGTGTATCTCCCTGGAGGTGTGTGTTAGAGCTCTACTACCCCACCTGAGCCCGATGGGTCCTGACATTCCACATCATGTTAGGGATGGGTAGGGCCTGTTTTGTCGCCAATAACTAAGGTACAGGTGGGGCACGGGTATCACTACATTGATCACCTGCCCTGCTGCGTGGTGTGGTCATATCTTACTAAGATCATAACATGATGTCAGAAGTTTCACAGAAAATAATAATAAAATAATAATGTTTCTTGAGTTTTGTTCGTTGTTTAGATTGACAAAAAGTAGCTAGCTGACAGCTAACTGCTCTCTAATGTATGGTAATTGAGTAGAGCAGGCCAAGCAAAAGGTTTCTCTTAGATAATACAGCCAAAAAAGAAAAATTGTCTATATCGTAAGAATTCATGAAAACAAAAATGTGTTTTATGGTCTTAATTTAAGGTTAGTAGTGTGGTTAACGTTAGAGTTAAGTTTTGGGTTAGGTTTAAAATAAGATTTAAGAAAATAAATGATAAAAGATAGGCTGGTTTAGGACTTTGTGGCTGTGGAGACGTTGCTATGGAAATACATGCATGCAGAGTGAGCTGTGCGCAGGGAGTGGGCGACACATAGAGAGGAGTAGCTAATGGATTTACGTAATAATGGAGGAAGTTATTTCTGCCTTACATTTGGCAGAAGCGATTGGGCCTGTGCAGGGCTCGTGTGTGTGTGTGTGTGTGTCTGCGTACAAGTGCGTACAAGGTAAATATGTTTTTGTCTGCCTGACATGCAAAGGAGTTTGGATAGTTGCGTAAACAATAGCATATTTGCAAAGACATTACAATTACAACATCAACAACAATCGCGACGATTGAGAAATGTACAGCGTCCATATATTTCATTTGCCAACAAATGTATCTTGTTCGGTAAATGTCTTTTAAAAGCAGAATTCTACCCTTGTCTTGATTTGAAACAAATGACTTCTGTAACACTTGGCCTGATAGCTTTTGTAATCAGATACGGTATATTCATAAAGCATATGTCAAACCTCGATCTGCCACAGTTGAAGCCCTTTCACAGTCCTTAGGCTCGGACGCATCTTGTTGAATTGTTCATTCACTGACATTATATTAGAATGGTCCGTTTCAGTCTCCTGGTGTGATTGGCGTGGGTCTTTGAAGAAGAGAGTATTGTGTTAACCAAACGGTTGAAGGCTTATAGTAAAGATTCTCTTTTCTTTGTTTGTTCATTAATAACTTGTTTGCTCCCTCTGTATTTAGTAATTGACAACATTGTTGATTGATGAAAACTTGCATACATGAGCCCGACCACAGTCATACACACACCCGTACAAACTTGCGCGCGCACACACACACACACACACACACACACACACACACACACACACACACACACACACACACACACACACACACACACACACACACACACACACACACACACACACACACACACACACACACACACACACACACACACACACACACCATTGCTCAAACTTTTCTGATTGAACAGAACAAAAGCAGAAAATATGTATTTCATTGTCTCCCTCAACATGAAACATGTACAAACCTTGCAAAGAAGAAAAACAGAATCAACTTCGATATAGAATATTGCCTCGTTTTGTTCTATGAATAACTGAATTTGGAATTAACAAAAAAATTATGTGAACTCATAAGAGCAGAAAATCCCAACACTACATAGAAATGAACTTAAACACTTGTGGCCTAAAGTTTTCAAATTATGTGACAGATTGAACAGGGTTTCTGATGGAGCGCCGCAAGGGATCAATGGAAAGTGAGAATGTCTGACACTTCCCAAAATGTCTGTCTGAAACAGTCATCCACAGGAAGTCGGTGCGTGAAACCTAAACAGGATGCTTGGTGTGTTTTATAAACAAGCGTAAAGAAACAAGGGACAATATTCAAATCAGATCAGCAGTAACCTGTGGTGAACTACAAACACATAACTTATCAAACACTGGAATGTGTGATGTAATCTACACCTTGATTGGGCTGATTAAAACTTATTATTTTGTTTAATGATTTCCAATTAGTGTCATTATTTCTATATTTTTGTTCTGAATTGAATCTTGGCCAAGAGCTGCCAGCTCTATGGTTCCTGTGTGTGTTGAAGTCACTGCCGTCGCTCAGGGGAGGCTGGTTAGGAGGGTAAATTACGATTGTTATCTCTTTACATTTGTCCAAGAAGCATCCAGATTCATCTTGCCTCTTCCGATACAAGAACGAGTGAGGTCTGCTGAGTGCACTGCACTTTCTTCCTTCCCTCCTTATCCCCCTCCTTCACCGCATCGTCTTCCTCTTTCTAGTTCCATGATGACGAGTTTAAGCAGTAGGATCTGCTATGTCCACTCCTTTCTCTTTCTCCTTTGCCTCCTGTCCCCTCTGAACCTGGGAGTGAAACAGAGGACAAAGAACCATTACAGTTTTTTTCGATTGCTAAACGACAGTGGGCACAACTGGAGTCACATGTGCAAAACTCTAACTACAGTCTGCACTACCAACAGTCACCTGAGCTAAACAGTTCACATCACCTGCAAAACTCATTCCAAGCAACACAACTCTTAACACATGGCTCAAAACACGCTCAGTGCAGCCAAACACTATGCACAACCCTCACTGAGATAACACACACTGTCACTCAGAACACACTGAGAGTAAAAACACTAGCATCAAACACCAATACAGAAAATACAAACTTTTCATCTTTACAGTTTGAACAATTTCAGTTACTTCATACAAAGTAATATTTTCTTCAAAGAAAAGAGTGACATTCTTTCACATGATTTTTATTTTTAGAACATAACAATTCTTTAAGGTAAATTAAAATTAGCAGTTTGCTTCAATAGTCTGTAGTAATTTACGAAATTACAGAAATGAGAAAAAAAGGTAGAAACTAAAAGTACATACTGTAATTCGAACAAATAATTGAGGGGCTAATCCTGCCTCTCTCTAGCATCAGGCCACAGGTTTTCGTCAACATCACATCTAATGTTTTCTCTTGCCATGCACCTGGGGAAGAACCTTCTGGAGTGCCTTATCCATCCCTGGCAGTCCTCTGGACTCGTGTCCTCACATCCGGGCATGCATGGCTTCCAAAAGAGACATTTGGTCATGTGGGTGGTGACCAAACACTTTCCACCTCCAGGCAGAGAAAAACTCCTCTATTGGGTTGAGGAAGGGTGAATATGCAGGCAGGTACAAAACCATAAATCTGTGATGTGCTGCAAACCAATCTGTGACAGCTGCAGAGTGGTGAAAAGCAACGTTATCGCAAACTATGACAAAAACTTGGGCGTTTCTTACTGGCTCCCCCTGTTCTGCTGGCACTAGCTGAGCATAGAGCTGTTCTAGGAAAGCTATAAGCCTTTCTGTGTTGTATGGGCCAATGAGTGGTGTGTTGAGAAGCAAACCATGGGGATTTTTCCCCCCCTTTGGCCTGGAACCTCCACAGTGGCCCTTTGACCTATAACATTCCTTCCTCTGCGCCGTGTTTTGGCAAGGTTAAATCCAGCTTCATCGATAAATACAAATGAATGTGGTCTTTCCAGTGCTTCCACCTCCATTACTCTCTGAAAAACAGTAAGTGCACAGTTTTACTGCAGAAATGCTAGTGTTTTTTTTTACTGTAAATATTTTGTATAGCTGTGTACGTAACCTCAGGCGTCTTACCTGGACATATTGGTATCTTTGCTCTTTTACCCGTTCACTGTTTCTCTCGAACGGTACAGTGTATAACTGTTTCATTGTAACTTGGTGTTTCTTTAGGACTCAAGCAATAGTTGTTGTGCTGACAGAATTAACATTTTCAAATATATCATTATCAGCCAGCACTCTATATTGAATCTCCCGCAGTTTTATTGCATTGTTGACAACAACCATGTCAACAATAGCATTTTCCTGCGCATCTGAAAATATTTTTCCTCTTCCCCCTGTTGGGGGCAGCCTTTGGGTCCTGTTGTAAAAATATATTTTACAGTCAAACTTACTGTAATATATATCTGTGTAAATATTCTGTAATTGCAATACAAAATAGATTCCTGTAAAGTTTTCATTTACTGTAAGGATGTAACTCTCACCTGTTTGTATGATGGAAAATTCGCATTACAGATGCCACTGTGGATCTTTGCAGATTGGGTTGCACCCTCAACCCTGCCTCTCTCAATGAGAGACCATGGTTCACGACATGGTCTATAAGTGTAGCCCTTATTTATTCTGAAATAACAGCTCTTTGTCTTCTTTGTCTTCCTCCACGCATCCGCCCTCTCCCTGCCACCCTTCTCCCTCCACGAACCCATCTTCCTTGTTCCATTTCCAAAATGAGTTTTTCTGAGCTCTACCAATATATACTGTAATATGTGTGTGTGTTCACTAACAAGTCTAAAACAAGACACCTGCTTAGCCTTTCAGCTGAAATTGCAATCAGCAGTGTTTGAAAGGCACAAGGCTGAAATCTATTCCGTTTTGAATGTGTGGTTCACAGTTTTGACAGCAGTGTGTTAGCATTTGAACAAAGTGCTGTAAATCCACAGTGTTGTGCAGGTTGTGGTTAAAGTCATGGGATAAGTGTGTAGAGTTTTGAAAACTGTGTTCAAGCAATGAAAAACGAACTAGAGTTTGGTCCACATGAACTGCTGCTGTGCAGACTGTAGTTAGAGTTTTGCACATGTGACTCCAGTTGTGTCCACTGTCATTTAGCAATCGAAAAAAACTGTAATACAGTGGCTGTAAATCTGAGTGGCAAGACAGGTCTCTCCAGAGCTTCTAGAGAAATGCCAAAGCGTAGAGGTGGCACAGCAAACCTTGTTCATCTCCCTGTACATAAACTCAACACCCCCCCCCCCCTCCCCATACACACACACTCAAGCAAATAGCATCGGCTTCATCTGTATATCAACGCCTCTATCTCTGCTATTGTTTGCACCTACACGCCTGCCATATGTATTCTCTGGTTGTTCCTAACAGCTTTGTTAACACACAGAACTGGATAGTGGTTATCTGGCACAGTGTGTGTTTGGAGGTGATGGACACAGCCTATGTGTGGAGGATCAGACCTTCTGTTAGCCTGCCCAGATGGAGGTGCACACACACACACACACACACAGAGGGTTTCATCTCAGTGTAATAATGTTAACATGGGCAGGAGGGTAAAGCTGACACACTAACAATGCCCAGATTACCTAAGGGTAGATGGATGGTGATTGATTATAGTTACTATGCTCTTGCAGAGTTTTAGTACCGTAGTGCACTTGACTTTTAAATACTTTAAAAGGTTCCCATTACCATTAAGAACTTACAGATTGTTCTTCAAACAGTCACTATTTACAGCATAGTCAATGGAATATCATGAGAACTGCTTCATAGAGGAGAAGACGAGGTCATTATGGCAAGAGAAATATACACGTTTACAGTGTCTGTGTGTGTGTGTGTGTGTGTGTGTGTGTGTGTGTGTGTGTGTGTGTGTGTGTGTGTGTGTGTGTGTGTGTGTGTGTGTGTGTGTGTGTGTGTGTGTGTGTGTGTGTGTGTGTGTGTGTGTGTGTGTGTGCATGTTTGTGTACATGTGCAGTACTCCTGTTTAACAAGTGTCCGGACAAAACTGTTTCCACATGCACATGAGTTTACAGGAGTTCCTAACTGGAACAACTAACACCACCCAGTTCCCTAAATGAGAGACTTTCCCCTATCGTTACAGAAGAAACACACAAATACACAGAGAGAGCGAGAGCTAAGCATGGGTTTTACAGAGGGCCTTGTAAAGAGTCTTATTTTCCACATGGTTTGTGCCGTCGCTGTTGGCATGAGAAGTGCTGAGAGGAGCTCTCTATAAAATGTATGCTCTCACTGTGGCTGTATCTCACTAATACACATCAGCCCAGCAGGCTGCGTTTACACAGGCATTCCAAATCTGATCCTTTGCCAAATTTTTTGGCTGATGGTCAAATGACACATTTGTGGAAAATGATCAGAATTAGGCTGCCTGTGTAAACGCAGCCTCTGACACACCTTACTTTACTAATCAATGGCTTGATGATCAGTTGATTCGTTGAATCAGGTGTGATTGTGCTGGGATGGAACTCATTCTACACACCCGTGAGACAAAGAGAGGACATCACTTTTGACTCTTCAGAGAAAGATTGGAAATGGAAGCTAGAATAGATTGAGCTGTCAATTGCTATATTATTGGTGGAGAGTTCCACTTTCTTTTCCCATCTGTCCCTCTCGCTACCACGGTATAATCAGAGCGAATGAGGATCAGAGAGGTGGCATTCACACCCCCAACTCTCCCTGCCATACGGCGGCACTACCCATCCCTGCTGCTCACAGATTACCTGCACCGTCTTCATTGTCATTCTAATAATCACTGTCTCTATTCTGATACAATATCGTCTCTCTATTCTGTTACAATGCTGTCTCTCTATTCTGTTACAATGCTGTCTCTCTCCTATGACAGCATTCTCTGTTAATTCTAATCCGAGCTACCCATTCCGTTAGAGTCTAGAGCAGTTTTTGAGAATGAGAATCCCTCACAACTCACACTGTACCAGGGAGTCCCAATCATCCCACACACAGTAGCTTCATATCAGCTGTAAGAAGGGCTAGTCTTTCACTGGACCTCAACAGCTGGGCAGAAACACCAAGGGGTCGCTAAATGTCCTTTCTGTAAGCCATGACATCCACCACCTCAGATTGTTCGGAAATTCTTTTGGTAGTTATAAACATATAAGATTAGCACATTATTTTGTGTAAAATATCATTTTATCTCTGAGAAATTAAGCTAATTGATTGCACCCAAATTGGCCATTTCAATGTATGGCATTCATAGTATTCAACAAATATAGTACCTAACATCCGATTTGGACCTAACAATGAGTAAGACACGAGGAATCCAAAGAAATTGTTAAAAGACACCCACGGACCCCTCACACCCCACGCCAAACCCAACTCACACTGTACCAGGGAGTCCCAATCTCACACACACACAGTAGCTTCATATCAGTTGTAAGGGTTAGTCTTTCTCTAGATCGCAACAGCTGGGCATAAGCACCAATGGAAATGAAAAATGCTGTGTCCTATAAGTATATTCAGGAAATGTATCCAGGAAATGTTGGTCTTTGCATTGGCATTATACATACTCCTGTTGTCCTTTAAAGGTTATGGATGTCGTTATAATTGCCAAGCTGTATTAATTTCCTGAGTTGGAGAAAGACCTTTAACCATTAGGCTTATGCACAGAAGTAAACAGACAAAATAAAGCACACAGAGAGAGAGAGAGAGTCTGACAAATTTGTTCCAGCCACCAGGCAGAAGCACCCAGCCAGTGTATCCAATGTCTGATGCTTCTGAGTTAGGAGTTAGGCCTCAGGACTGAGAAGTGCTTGGTCATGCACAGACATTCCGACATGACGTAATGGTGGAACACTGACTTTAAATTAGAATGTCTGATGTCTCATTTGTGATTCATTCCAGTCTAATTCTATGGTTAGACCCAAGGACAGTATGGTTGGAGAAAAATGAGGAAATATAGAGTGTTGAGATATGGTCATCCATGGTGTTCAGTCCCTCTCTCTCAGCAGCTCTGGGGAGGTGTGATTTCGGAGTCCTTCTCTGCTTATCCCTGCTTAGGACTAAATACCCTCTATGGGGAAATTAAAAACCCTCTCTAGTGGGATATTAAAAACCCTCACTAGGGGGAAATATTAATTCGCAAAGGGACACGTGTGTGTGTGTGTGTGTGTGTGTGTGTGTGTGTGTGTGTGTGTGTGTGTGTGTGTGTGTGTGTGTGTGTGTGTGTGTGTGTGTGTGTGTGTGTGTGTGTGTGTGTGTGTGTGTGTGTGTGTGTGTGTGCGTGCGTGCGTGCGTGTGTGTGCACTGTAAATGCATTTTTTCTCAAATACTAATAGCAAGTTGAACTCTAAGTCAATAAAAAGTTGTTATTACTTAAAATGTTTGTGGTACTGACTCAACTAAATGAGAAGTCACACCAACAGTTTTTTAAAGATATAACAACAAATGGAAAAAAATCCCAGCATGCTCTGCTGCAGGTCAAATTCTTTAAATTGTTTTTAATATCTGTTTTTTTTGCATGTATAGTACATTGACTGATTAATATTATGCTACACAAAGATAAATAACATACACTTTTCTGAACTAATCATTTAGTTATAATATTTGCACCCATTACTGAAATGCTTATTCCAGTTTAAATCGATCAGGTAGTCTCCTCCGCTGTTCCTAACCCTGGCAATCACTATAAATGCAGGTTGCGGGTGAATACAAATTTCAACTGTTGGATATCCTGATGACTCACTGCTTCCAGACAATTTCCATCAGGGAGGCTGAGACTATGGATGTACAGTGTGGTCTGAAATTATTTACACTGTTGATACAGATGAGCAAGAAAATACTGTGCTTTTTCGAGGCTCAAAAAACTGGGAAATTATATAATTTAATACTTATACAATTGCTCAGAGAAAGACGTTTTGCATAACAAGCAAACATTTGTTTTCAATAAAACATAGGGCTAAACTATTTTGATACCCCTGTTTTCAATACATTTCAATACCTCACCTTGCAAGGATAACAACACTTCACCTTTTTCTAAAATGGTTTATGAGTTTGAGAACACATTGGGAGGGATCTTAAATAATTCCTCCATGCAGAATCCTAAAGATCCTTCATCTGCGCTTATGGACAAACCACAGGATTTCAAAGGGTTTCAAGTCCAGAGACTGAAATGGCCATTGCAAGATGTTGATTTGGTGGCCAAATAACATCTTATTTGTCGATTTTGATGTGTGGTTATTGTCTTTCTGGAAGACCCACTTGGGGACAAGTTTCAGCCTTCTGGCAAAGGCAACAAGGTTTTTGGTAAAAAATATCCTGGTACTGGGTAATGTTCATGATGCCATTGACCTTAAGGACCCCAGGACCAGTGGAAGCAATATAGCCCATAACATCAAAGACCCACCACCATATTATACAGTAGATATGGGGTTGTTTTCTGCTCATGCATTCTCAATTTGACTCCAAACCCACCACTGTGTGCATGGCCAAAGAGGTTTCTTTTTCTTGTCATCTGGCCTACACACCAGTTCCAATCCAAGTACCAATGCCGTTTAGCAAACTCCAGGCATTTACATTTCTTGGATGATATGGAAATACAGTTCTTTGGCCACGCACACCAATGGTGGGTTTGGCTTCGAAATGTGAACGCAGAATGCAATGCATTAGTATAAAATAATATATGTCCCTATTTTTCAGCATACAATATAGCTTTGTATTTTTTTTTTAATTATGTTTAAAAAAAAAGTGTAAACATTTTTGCTCATCTTCATTAAGGGTGTCAATAATATCATAACCCACTATATCTCAATAGTCCCACCCACCGAGTAGGTGTCCACCACACTCTGTCATTTTTCAGATCAGTAAAGATGGAGATGAGAAGTGGGAAGGAATGCACTTGACTACTTAGATGCCTCCTTTTAGACATAATTCATCTGGAGTTCTTTTGACGGTCCCAGTATAAGTAGTCATACACACCTGAGTATTAGACAGAGCACGTTAGCAGAGCTGTACAAATCAGATGGATTATACTATTGAGGTTTACATTTACTGGAGGAATTACAATGTTTGTTACTCTTCTTATCGTTCTGAATCTCACACTGTCTGCATAACTGCTCCTCAATGGTTTGTGTCACATCCGGCCATGATTGGGAGTCCCATAGGGCGGCGCACAATTGGCCCAGCGCTGTCCAGGTTTGGACGGGGTAGGCCGTCATTGTAAATGTATGTGTGTGTGACCTAGGCCTGCTGAGAGAAAGTGTCAGATCATGAAAGGGAAGGAAGCAGTGTTTATGTATTTTTGTCTCTCTCCTTCTCTTTAGGGATTATTCTGTTTCATCTTGCTCAGAGCTAGGTCACAGTCTGGGTAACGACATGAGCAGGATCATAGAAGGACGGATAGAGAGGAAGAACTAAGGTGTGTGTGCTAGCGTTCCTGTGTGAGTGTGTGTGGCTCTTGTATCGGCCTCCACAGCCAAATGAAGTGGCACAGGCACCATAAGGGCAAAACTTTGTTGTTGTTGGTACAGAGAAACATATGCTGAACAAAAATTTAAATGCAACATGCAACAATTTCCACGATTTTACTGAGTTACAGTTCATATAAGGAAAAAAGTCAATTGAAATGAATGTATTAGGCCCTAGTTATGGATTTCACATGACTGGTCAAGGGCTCAGCCAGGGGAGCCAGGCTGAGGCAATCAGATTACGTTTTCCCCCACAAAAGGGCTTTATTACAGACAGAAATACTCCTCAGTTTCATCAGCTGTCTGGTCTCTTTCGATCCTGCAGGTGAAAAAGCCAGTTGTGCAGGTCCTGAGGTAGCATGGTTACACGTGGTCTGCAGTTGTGATGTTATGTTTGCAGTGTTATGTTTTGTGCAAATCCAATGAAACACATAATTAGGTTACAGCTCTCCAAATTTTCACGCATAGCCGTGGCTGCATCATGTTATGGGTATGATTGTTAAGGACTGGGGAGTCCTTAATGATTTGCACAGGCAAAATCCTAGAGGAAAACCTGGTTCAGTCTGTTTTCCACCAGACACTGGGAAAGTAATTCAGGACAATAAGCTAAAACATAAGGCCCAATCTACATCAGAGTTGCTTACCAAGAAGACAGTGAATGTTCCTGAGTGGCCGAGTTACAGTTTTGACTTACATCTGCTAGAAGAGCTACAGTATGGCAAGACTTAAAAAATGGTTGTCTATCAATGATCAAAAACCAATTTGACAGAGCTTAAAGAATCGTGAAGAGAATAATGGGCAAATTTTGCACAATCCAGGTGTGGAAAGCACCAGAAATAATCGCAAATGTAATCGCTGCCAACGGTGATTCTAACATGTATTGACTCAGGGCTTATCTAATCAATATATATTAGTGTTTTATTTGTCATTAGTTGCTTTACAAATGTTATAATTTTTCTTCCTCTTTGACATTACAGAGTATTCTGTGTAGATCGTTAACAAAAACAAGAACATTTAACCAATTTTAATCTCACTTTGTAACACAACAAAATGTGGAAAAAGTCAAGGGATGTGAATAGTTTCTGATTGCACTGTATGTGTTCTCCTAGTAAGAAACTGTCTGGAAAAAGCTGACTTTCATGTTCAATCATGCATTCTGAATGCCTGTGTTTAAGATGCAAACACTTATTAGCACATCTAAATGCATCATGTTTAAGTTTTAAACACTGACGTGTAGGTTTTAAATGTATCACATGGTTTCATGTTTCATGGTTTGATAGTGTAGCATTTTAGAGACACCCTGTACCTCTGAACACAGATGGTACGAAAGATTTGCATCCCAGCACAGGCAGATGTGGAGACACACACACACACACACACACACACACACACACACACACACACACACACACACACACACACACACACACACACACACACACACACACACACACACACACACACACACACACACACACACAAAGAATATAGCACGGACAGCAGTCTATGACCAGCTGAGGCCTGTGCTAACTACCCCACGATAAATTCACTAGCGCCACGTTTCCCTGGTTGGTGCTAAACACATAGCAGCATGACATAGCAATCCAACACAAACTGCTCTGTGTATGTGGGTGTGTGTGCATGTGTGCATGTCTGAGTTTGTGTGTCTGCTTTAGCAGGTCCAATAGAGTCCATAACTGCAGAACACACAGGTCGTAAAGGGCTCCCCAAGCGCAAGAAATAAGGCTTTACGAATACACACATGCACTCACAGACACTCACAGACACTCACAGAGGAAATAAGGCCTTCTGTGCCTCATGGCTTCTTTGACAGGATAGTCTGGAGAGCTTACTGTCAGTCTTAGCTGTGTCCTACTACTACTTAGTCACATGTGGTCAGTGGGCTGTAGCATGTGCTGGCATGAGATTCACTGAAGCTGTTTTCACTCCGATCGTCTTTTTTTTAAACATATTTTTAACAGCCATTCTCCCTCCTCTTCTTTAATTCAGTTTAATGGTTGTTCTCTCTCTCCTCTCTTCTCTACATCCATTTAACAGCCTCTCTCTCTCTCTCTCTCTCTCTCTGATTCCTGTCTGGTTAGGTCAGGTTATCTGTTCTCATTTTATAAGCCTGCTCTCCATTACCCTGCTGAGCCTGTAAGTATGCATGTATATATGTGTGCGTGTATGTGCATACTCATACTAGCACTCCACACACCTGCAGACCGCAGATTTATCACTCTTCTCTCCCTGTGGCCTCCTTTCTCTAAGGTGGAAACATTTTTCAGTTCAGTTCATTACAAGGACTAAACCCCTGAACAGTGTGATTTTATGACCCCGATTAATCACACCCAGACTAAAACAGTCTACATTGCAACACGCTTTGGATTCAGTAGACTATATAACGAGCAGATTATAAAAACAAAATGCTGTATAGTGATTACATCTGCCATTGATCATCATTTACAGCTAAAAGTGTTGCTAATACATCTCTCCCTACATCTATCTGGACACCAGTCAATGATGAGTGCTAGCCCTATCGTAGCTCTGCTGACAAGTGGAAGTGTTTTTCATCCCAAGAAGACTATATCCTCCAGGATTTGTCCTCAGACTATGTGTATTTTAATGATCGCTCTTGCCTTTTTCCCCTAATATTACTACTTTCTTAGTGTAGTCTCTAACTCTCCATAGCGTGCAAGTCACAACAGAATCGCACCATGCAACATAACAACTGGCAATGGGAAATGGAAATATGGGTCTGGGTTTGTGTGATAAACATGAAGCAACATGCACGCAACAGTGATCAAGAGCTATTGGATCTATTGGTTTGCGTTATCTCTCTCGGCTGTCTAATACAATTACTGCTAAGTTGTTCATTCAATTTACAACAACCTCCATCAATAACAACTTACAGGCTGTTAGCTCTGGCTTTTGTGAGTGCCATTCATACAACATAAATTCTTCTGAGCAGCAGTCCATGCTTCCACTGTGATCTGTCAAACACGTCCTTCCCCATTCATTAAATTCTAAATCAATTTGACTAAACACATTTCTGCTTGACTGAATTAAAGTCTATTTGACTCAATTCATTTCGGTAGGGCTTCAATCTGGTTTCAGAGCTGGTCATGGATTCACCTCAGCCACGCTCAAGGTCCTAAATGATATCATAACCGCCATCAATAAGAGACAATACTGTGCAGCCGTATTCATTGACCTGGCCAAGGCTTTCGACTCTGTCAATCACCACATTCTTATCGGCAGACTCAACAGCCTTAGTTTCTCAAATGACTGCCTCGCCTGGTTCACCAACTACCTCTCTGATAGAGTTCAGTGTGTCAAATCGGAGGGCATGTTGTCTGGACCTCTGGCAGTCTCTATGGGGGTGCCACAGGGTTCAATTCTCGGGCCGACTCTCTTCTCTGTATACATCAATAATGTCACTCTTGCTGCAGGTGATTCTCTGATCCACCTCTACGCAGACGACTGTCAGGATTTGGCCAGGGTTGTTCCGGGTTTTGGTCAGTAGATGCCCCCATTGTGCTTTTTGTCCCTATGTTTTTCCCTTGATCCCCATTATTATTTGCACCTGTGTCTCGTTTCCCCTGATTGTATTTAAACCCTTTGTTTCCCTCAGTTCTGTGCTCTGTGTTTGTATGTTAGCACCCTGCCCTAGTGTTCTGTGTGCTCTTGTCGATTCCGGGTGACGTTCTTGTGGTATTCTGTTTTTTGTTTTTGTTTATTTTTGGTGAGTTTCTTTTGAGGTCTTTTTGTGTTTTACCTTCCACCTTTTGGATTTGCCATTTTTTGTATTTTAGGATTTTTTCTTTATTAAATACAACGTCTTAAGTACTGCTGTGTCTGCCTCATCTTCTGGGTTCTGCTGTCTATTCGTGGCTCAGTTGGTTAAGTGACTGTTTCTCACTCCGGAGACCCAGGTTCGAAACCGGGTCCTGACAGACGACACCATTCTGTATACTTCTGGTCCTTCTTTGGACACTGTGTTAACTAACCTCCAGATGAGCTTCAATGCCATACAACTCTCCTTCCGTGGCCTCCAACTGCTCTTAAATGCAAGTAAAACTAAATGCATGCTCTTCAACCGATCACTGCCCGCACCTGCTCGCCCGTCCAGCATCATTACTCTGGACGGTTCTGACTTAGAATATGTGGACAACTACAAATACCTAGGTGTCTGGTTAGACTGTAAACTCTCCTTCCAGACTCACATTAAGCATCTCCAATCCAAAATGTAATCTTGAATCGGCTTCCTATTTCACAACAAAGCATCCTTCACTCATGCTGCCAAACATACCTTCGTAAAACTGACTATCCTACCGATCCTCGATTTCGGCAATGTAATTTCCAAAACAGCCTCAACACTCAACAAACTGGATGCGGACTATCACAGTGCCATCTGTTTTATCACCAAAGCCCCAATGCAGCTAACCGATCGCTGCAGCTGTACATAATTTATTGGTAAATAGCCCACCCATTTTCACCTACCTCATCCCCACAGTTTTTATTTATTTACTTTTCTGCTCTTTTGCACACCAATATCTCTACCTGTACATGATCATTTATCAATCCAGTGTTAATCTGCAATATTGTAATTATTCGCCTACCTCCGCATGCCTTTTGCACACATTGTATATAGACTCCCCTTTTTTTCTACTGTGTTATTGACTTGTTAATTGTTTACTCCATGTGTAACTCTGTGTTGTCTGTTCACACTGCTATGCTTTATCTTGGCCAGGTCACAGTTGTAAATGAGAACTTGTTCTCAACTAGCCTACCTGGTTAAATAAAGGTGAAATAAAAAATAAATAAAAAAATACCACCCACCACTGCGACCTGTACGCTCTCGTTGGCTGGCCCTCACTTCATACTCGTCGCCAACCCACTGGCTCCAGGTCATCTACAAGTCTTTGCTGTGTAAAGCCCCACCTTATCTCAGCTCACTTGTCACCATAGCAGCACCCACCAGTAGCACACGTTCCAGTAGGTATATTTCCCTGGTCACCCCCAAAGCCAATTCCTCCTCTGGCTGCTTTTCCTTCCAGTTCTCTGCTGCCAATGACTGGAACAACTGCAAAAATCACTGAACCTGGAGACTCATATCTCATATTAGTGAGGGTACTAACTGTGAGCACCAGCTGTCAGAACAGCTCACAGATCAGTGCACCTGTACATAGCCCATCTGTAAATAGCCCATCCAACTACCTCATCCCCATACTGTATTAATTTATTTATCTTGCTCCTTTGCAGCCCAGTATCTCTACTTGCACATTCATCTTTTGCACATCTATCACTCCAGTGTTCAATTGTAATTACTTTGCCACCATGGCCTACTTATTGACTTACTTATCTTATCTCATTTGCACATCCTGTATATATACTTTTTCTACTGTTTTATTGACTGTATGTTTGTTTATTCCATGTGTAACTCTGTGTTGTTGTATGTGTCGAACTGCTTTGCTATATCTTGGCCAGGTGATATTCTAATAAAAAATATATTATGAAAAGCCAAATAAAAAAATAATTATGTGACACATTTTCATATTTTTTTTCCCATTGTCTGTTTTTTTCTGAAAGATTCAGGTGAATAAAACTGCACACAAGAAAAGGCGCCAGGGCATTCATACCTTTCTTTCCATCCATACGAATCCATTAAAATCTTTAAAATGCACAGCCTTTCCTGTCTCCAGGCATGGTCAGCATAGCAAAAATACTGTTTTTCCTACAGTAACTTGAAGTAGTTTGAGCCGATTTCATATTTTGCACATGCGTATTGCCTAAACATTTTCTGTGGGTAATTGCCTGGGATAAGCTGTGCACATTTGGGGATGTAAGCTTCATTTGGCGCTAGCATCCCTTGAACTAAACAATGCTAGCTTGCTAGCAAAAACAACCTGATGAATGGACACCACTGTACTGCACCGCAAACAATTTTCCAAGTTAAAATAATCATGTAATAAGCTGTTTGGGGGATTCGAAGAGTGAAACGTGAACTTTGTTTTTTTTAAATCTTCCCATGTACATTTCTTAACTTTCTCCATCCCACCCTCCCATGTACATATAACTATTTCACCTCTGGAACGTCAACTACAATGACAGTTAAGACCAGACAGAGGCAGGATACAGCATAGAAGACGGGATTTTATTCATGACAGGCAAGTCAACCCCCATCTCCCTCACTGCTAGCTGTCGGGCAGGTGAACAGTGAGTGATGGACTGTCCACTTGTCTGAAAAGTCATTACCAATTAATACTTTTTACCCAGACTTTTCGCATCTCGGGCATTTCATTTTGCTTCGTGGACGCAGTTAGAATGGGGCTTCTCCCGCCACTCAATGTTCCATGGTGTTTACATGCACCGCGCATTGGACGAATTACAAATCCATTGTGAATGGCTATGGAGTTTTCATTGTCAATTATTCAGATGAAATGTGTCCATATTTTGGTATTTTAGTGCCACCTTTCAGTTATAACTGTAAATGCAAAAGAGGTCTATGGCTGAGCGGAGTTGACCAGTGTGTCAATTTGTAGAATTATTTGAAATATGCAGTTATCCGAGGCTATTGCTTGTCTATCTTGGCTACATTGGTATTTACATTTGGTGAAAACATTTTTGGTCAATTTCGGTTTATAGCCTATGTCACTTTGGTTGTTGGAGCTATCTATTGTATGGTGAATTTGGGCTTCATCAAGGTTTATTTGTGAGTAAATCTGGCTTTGATAATGGCCAGTATTTACCCAGCCACCGACCTCACATCGCTGGTGCAGTGTCATCGCTCTCTCTGATCTATTGTGTCACTCTGTCCACACTGTAATGACACTGACTGAACGGCTTTAACCCTTTGAGATCCCTGGTTGCAAAAATGCAACAGGTCCTAAACTCACGTCCAACACTACACAGTTCATCTTCTTAGACCCAGATGTATTTATTAGTAGCATTTGTTGTGTGTCCGGTCTTCTCTATAATTCAGTGACAAAGAAAAAATTAACTGAGAAACATTCTGAGCCAGAAATAGAGGTATTTTTGTCAGTGAAGGCAAAAACGCATTTGCAAAAATGCTTGGGTCTCACACTACGGATTGTTGCTTTCAGCTCTATGCCTCTCATCCCTCTGTAAGGTTGTGTGTGTGCGTGAGTGAGTGAGTGAGTGAGTGAGTGAGTGAGTGAGTGAGTGAGTAAGAGCAGCAAAGTGCTTTCACTACATGCAATACAATCATCAACACCCCCTTCATATCTCTCTCTCTCTTTTAGTGACGTTGGTTGAGAAGTGGCTTTTCCTAATGGGCCAAAGCTGCCAGACAAGCCCTTGAACACACACACACACACTCTTCTCTACATCAGATATCCCTCTCACTGGGGTTTCAATGGCTCTACTCTAACCAGTTTTTTGCCCTTTTGGCTGAAAAGAATACAGACTTACTAGGGGTTTACATTTAAAAAATAAAAAAAAATTATGACACTGTTATTGTTTTCATTATTTTACTTCATTAATGACCTTCAGGTCAAATGTGTTATTCATTTATTTCTGAAGTTATGGGAAAAACAAGAAAGTGGCTTAGTCTAACTGGATTAACTACCAAGGTGGGACCGTGAGTTTAACTGGCTTAACTACTGAGGTGGGACTGTGAGTCTGGGCCTGTTTCAGACTGCGAGGTCAGTCTGATGCTTGACTGATTTATTTGTGCCGACGACTAAAGTGACTTTCACAGGAATGGCTTGGCTGTGACTCCTTAGTGTCAAACTTCAGGTAGGACGTCAAATGTTTGGGCCAGACTTTTTGTCAGGAAATGGACGGAGAGGGTTTTGGAGTTTAATTATGAGATCCAATGATTCTTCTGGGTTTTCATTAAGCCTGAACAATTGTGCCTCATCAAAAGCACTCGATCAAAATCAACCCCAGCCAGAGAGAGTTGTTATTTATTGAGATTAGTCTATTTATTGAGTAATTTAATTTGTGTATCCCCAGAACGAGCCTTCGCTCCACTCAACTTCAGTTCCCAAATAAACTAATTACCTTGCCTAAAACAACACCAACAGATGGAGGGTAACAGTAAAACTTTAGCGGTGGAAAAGTTTGCGAAATGCTCGTAAGATGTGGAGCCAGCAACAGCCAGGTTTGGTTTCCAGACCATCCGAGGCAAATACCAGAGATGGTTCGGCAAGACTTTATTAGGAGATGCTGCGAAGAGACAGTGTCATATCATTAAACACTGTTTGACTGTCGTCCAAGGCAAGAGAAGAAAGCAGAACACAATTGGAAGTAGTAAGTTAGGAGTAAGTGCGGCTAGCGGCAACTCAACAGATGTCCATGTAATCGTTTCCAGCTTAAGGCCTAGATTCAATCAGCAGACATCCGCATAGTAGATGTTTTGGGGGTACCGGGAGTGGGACGGCATTGAAGCCATCAAATCGGTGAGCAACTGCTCTTGTGATCATTGTCACAAAGCCACATCCGCCCCACTCCCGTTATAAGATCAGAATGAGAAAGTGTAGGCTATTTCGAAATAATTACTCTCAAATTGAAAAATTGGTCAACTTAATAATGAGGATTTCTATCATCCTAATGCCGGTGTAGATTACATCTCACGTTCCACTGTTTGAACTTGTAAACAAGGCTGCATGGGATTTACTCCGTGCAGCCAATGGAAATATCCGCTTTAGGTATAATGCCAGGAGCCACTTGTGGATTTGGCACCTCTTAATACAGTTCAACCTCAGACACAGTCAAAACACTCTCTATGAGGATGTTGGCTAAACGAATCGGTTTGAATCGAAACTTAAATGTGTTTTGTAGTTGTGGAGAATAGGCCCTTTTATCTGTCCTAATGTAATGATCTAATGACCAGTCACTGGATCACAGAACAGTAATATGACATCACCCGCTGGCAGAGGTTTAAAGTCATTCATTACAGTTACTCTCATTACTGTAATTGAGTAGCTTTTCCAAGTACTTTTTTTGGTATTTTTCAAAGTCAGTAATTTTACTTCTACTTGATAAAATGTAATTAACATAACAGTACTTCTACTTGAGTAGGATATTCCAGTACTCTTTCCACCAGTGGTGAGTGAGTGAAAGGTATTTTTGTGTGAGGGAGAGAGGGCAGAAGGGAGGGGGGTGGGAAGGAGGGTGTAAGGACTGAGAAGAGAAGCAGGTACAGGGAGTTGACATTTAATTAGGAACGGACATGCAACAGGACAGGAACAGCGTCAGAAATGGTAACACAAAGACAGACGACAATCTATGCTGAAGCGGGGAATGGAGCTGGGGAACAGACAGATGTCGGTGAAGTAATAAACCCGGTGATACAGTCAGGGTGAGTCCAGTGAATCGCTGACCTGCGTGACAAGGGAAGGCAGGTGTGCGTAATGATGGTGGCAGGAGGGCGTAACGCAGGGCAGCCTGGCGCCCTCTCGCTCCAGGGGGGGAAGAGTGGGAGCAGATGTGACAGAGGGAGTATAAATGGGTGAATGTCAGCCGGTCCCGTGGACAAGTAACAGACTTTATTGTTATGCACTTTTTTTGCGTAGCTTTTTTAAATTTATCAATACATTTTGATTCCTTTGAATGTTTGATAAAAAAACAAACATGTTAATAGTATATTTTGAACAAATCATAGACAGATGTGACTCATAAAATAAAGGAACTTAGTTCCTACTGTACATTCATTTCCTCTCTTCCTTTTTCAATTTAATGCAATTTAATGCAATATTTTAATTTTAAAAGCAACTCAGAGTAAAAGTAATTAAGAACTTTTTAAATTAGCTACTTTTACTTGAGTAGTTTTTTCAGTACTCTTTCCACCGCTGCCCGCTGGCCAAGAGCTTGGTGAGAACATGTTCATAGATACAACACTGCTGAGTGAAGGGGGGTAGGATGAGATTGACCCTATTCAGCTCAGGCATTTCCAAACCATGCATCAACTCTGTTTTCTGAACTTCTGTACTATTAGCTATTATCCCAAATGTATTGCTCATCTGTCCTCGCAAATGAAAGCTACAAGTAATTGTCTGAAATACCACCACTCTCACATCATGAAGGTTATGCTTGGCCTTCAAATATGCCTTACTAAGTATTCAGTGTAATTTTTCAATAACTGCGCTGCAATATACAGGTGACAACCATGTGTGCATCTGTGTGATGTGTTATTGCGGTGCGTTCTGCCTCCTCATTAATTCACATAGAATTAGCCCATTTCAGTATTGCGGACAATTTACGTAGGAGGCATTACTGAGCAGGACAAACTTCTCTCTTCAACCAGAGCAGAACAACCAGAGCCCAAGCAGAGCCCAAGCACAAACTTTTTCCTCCCTGGCACATTTTCCAGCTGCCCTCACTTCGCCTTCACTACTAATAATAACTTTGGACATGTGTGCATTTCTATCAAAGTAAGTGCCTTATCATTATCATTATAGTTTCTGTATATTGTGTTGTAATTTCTACTGTAGCACACCATGTGTATGTTTGTATGTATGTATGTATGTATGTATGTATGTATGTATGTATGTATGTATGTATGTATGTATGTATGTATGTATGTATGTATGTATGTATGTATGTATGCATGTATGTATTTACGTATGTATGTATGTATGTATGTATGTCTGTAAACAATTGTTTACAGACAGATTATTTCACTTAAAATGCACTGTATGACAATTCCAGTGGGTCAGAAGTTTACATACACTAAGGCTAACTGACATCATTTGAGTCAATTGGAGGTCTACCTGTGGATGTATTTCAAGGCCTACTATTATCTACTATTATTCTGATAATTCACATTCTTAAAATAAAGTGGTGATCCTAACTCACCTAAAACAGTGAATTTTTACAAGGATTAAATGTCATTAGTTTTGAAAAACTGCGTTTAAATGTATTTGGCTAAGGTATATGTAAACTTCCGACTTCATGTATGGAGCATAATGTACTTACTGTTTTATTCACGTTTACAAGCACTGGTGACAAGTCTTGTATTCTGATTCTTGCATTGTAATGGATATACAGTGGGGCAAAAAAGTATTTAGTCTGCCACCAATTGTGCAAGTTCTCCCACTTAAAAAGATGAGAGAGGCCTGTAATTTTCATCATAGGTACACTTCAACTATGACAGACAAAATGAGAAAACAAATCCTGAAAATCTCATTGTAGGATTTTTAATGAATTTATTTGCAAATTTTGGTGGAAAATAAGTATTTGGTCAATAACAAAAGTTTATGTCAATACTTTGTTATATACCCTTTGTTGGCAATGACAGAGGTCAAACGTTTTCTGTAAGTCTTCACAAGGTTTTCACACACTGTTGCTGGTATTTTGGCCCATTCCTCCATGCATATCTCCTCTAGAGCAGTGATGTTTTGGGGCTGTTGCTGGGCAACACGGACTTTCAACTTCCTCCAAAGATTTTCTATGGGGTTGAGATCTGGAGATTGGCGAGGCCACTCCAGGATCTTGAAATGCTTCTTACGAAGCCACTCCTTTTTTTTAAATCGGGCTTTGTGTTTGGGATCATTATAATGCTGAAAGACCCAGCCACGTTTCATCTTCAATGCCCTTGCTGATGGAAGGAGGTTTTCACTCAAAATCTCACGATACATGGCCCCATTCATTCTTTCCTTTACACGGATCAGTCGTCCTGGTCCCTTTGCAGAAAAACAGCCCCAAAGCATGATGTTTCCACCCCCATGCTTCACAGTAGGTATGGTGTTCTTTGGATGCAACTCAGCATTATTTGTCCTCCAAACACGACGAGTTGAGTTTTTACCAAAAAGTTATATTTTGGTTTCATCTGACCATATGACATTCTCCCAATCTTCTTCTGGATCATCCAAATGCTCTCTAGCAAACTTCAGACGGGCCTGGACATGTACTGGCTTAAGCAGGGGGACACGTCTGGCACTGCAGGATTTGAGTCCCTGGCAGCATAGTGTGTTACTGATGGTAGGCTTTGTTACTTTGGTCCCAGCTCTCTGCAGGTCATTCACTAGGTCCCCTCGTGTGGTTCTGGATTGTTGCTCACCGTTCTTGTGATCATTTTGACCCCACGGGGTGAGATCTTGCGTGGAGCCCCAGATCGAGGGAGATTATCAGTGGTCTTGTATGTCTTCCATTTCCTAATAATTGCTCCCACAGTTGATTTCTTCAAACCAAGCTGCTTACCTATTGCAAATTCATTCTTCCCAGCCTGGTGCAGGTCTACACTTTTGTTTCTGGTGTCCTTTGACAACTCTTTGGTCTTGGCCATAGTGGAGTTTGGAGTGTGACTGTTTGAGGTTGTGGACAGGTGTCTTTTATACTGATAACAAGTTCAAACAGGTGCCATTAATACAGGTAACGAGTGGAGGACAGAGGAGCCTCTTCAAGAAGAAGTTACGGGTCTGTGAGAGCCAGAAATCTTGCTTGTTTGTAGGTGACCAAATACTTATTTTCCACCATAATTTGCAAATAAATTCATAAAAAATCCTACAATGTGATTTTCTGGATTTGTTTTTCTCATTTTGTCTGTCATAGTTGAAGTTAACCTATGATGAAAATTACAGGCCTCTCTCATCTTTTTAAGTGGGAGAACCTGCACAATTGGTGGCTGACTAAATGATTTTTTCCCCAACTGTATATGATGTGTGTAAAATACTTTTTGAAAGTTGTATTGGTTATGATGAGCTAATGCTGAGCAAATTACCAGCTATGTGTGGCGTCATGTTTGCTGACATCATACAATGCATTCCGGTTGTCACGTAAGCGTCTGTCAGAACAAAGACGTTATAACAAAACAAGGTGAAGGGATGGCTCACTCGTCTTTCCAGTAAACTTCTGGAAGTGAATGATGGTAGATGACACACCCCCTTCAACATGCATACTGCAAACAGGCCCAACTCATCTTGTAACCTCTTATTTTTGGTTGCCGGGGAAAAAACAAACATGTCGGTGCTCACAAGCTACCCAATGTCGGATTACTTTATATTTTAGAAAGTGTTTTACTCAATTATTTAGATCACTAGTGAGGTCACCCATGATGTGATGAATTATAAATCATAATTGCTATTAGCTCATTCATACAATGGTTTCTGTCATTCAAGAGTTAGCTAAATATGATCCCTTGTGTTAAGTAACTTTTTCCTCAGTTAGTGCTATAAGTAATGTAGCCTACATTTTCTGGTTTGGATGATAATTGTGTTATGCTGTCACTACTTCTGTGAATGTCTGAACATTAAATCCAAAAATAAACTGCTCACATTGAGGACATAACATTGTAAAGACCGTGTTCGTGCAAAATGTTTCTGTGAATAAAAAACAGTGTGGCTATCTCAAATGCTGACTGTTGCGTCAATCGTAACTGGACATTCTAAATAAGTATTCTAATCACACCGGTTTGAGAGTACAATGCAGGGACCACTGTAGAATGATCACATCTGTGTGTTTGTATGTGTCAAAGTGTTAATTAACTTATTACCTTTGCTAATGCGTGTGTGTGTGTGTGTGTGTGTGTGTGTGTGTGTGTGTGTGTGTGTGTGTGTGTGTGTGTGTGTGCCTATGTGTGTGCTAAATAACTTTATCTTCACAATTTAAGCCTATCTAATGAAGAGCCTGCTTGGGTGATGAATGTCACATTACCATGAGTACCCAGCTAATTGGGTTCTACTGTATGGTACATCTATTATTTAATTCCTTTCCTTTTCAGAACTTATTATAATATCACTGATATACAGGAAATGACGACTTGAGCAGCAGAACTGTAATTGATACAGGGATTTAGACTAGGCCTATAGGCACTGTAGGGTACTCTATGCCTGTAGTGAGTAATATTGGACTTGGAATAAAAGGATATCTATAACATATGAAAGTAATTTGAAAGATCAAAGAATGTTGACATTTTAAAATATTGCTCTTGGATCCATCCCCACGATATCATAGTCAAGTCAACTCTCTCTTTTAATGACGAAAGTACACTCGCCCGCAAAGCACTGGAGCCAATATCTGACCTGTTTCAGGAAACTAGGCATCTGTCACGGGTCAATACTTCACAGGAACTTCAGAGTTAACTTTTTTTAATCAAAATGCATTTTTGGCAGAAATGCATCTCGAACATGTGAACGTTCATGTGCCTTAATAACAAACTTGTATGCCAACTGTGAATACAATTGTTTTTTTAAATTACGAGCCTAGTTGGTTTAGCCCAGGGCCTGATTGGTGTCACACTTTTTCTCCATCCCTAGCAAACACAGCTGATTAATCAAATTGCATTCTAAACTGAAGATCATGATTAGGTGATTATTGGAGTCAGGTGTGTTAGCTGGAGCTCAGACAAAACTGTGACACCAATCCGGCCCTCGAGGAATGGAATTGCCCACCCCTGGTTTAGCCAAAGAAAAAGTCAGCAACCTTTCCGCTAGCCATGATTGGCTGAGATAATGAGTGGGCTGGACATGCCAAGAGATGAGTTTGAATTGGTCCGCCATATAGCGCGCTTCTGTCTATTTGAGCTGGCCAGTATGTCTAGTCCTGTGTAACGCACATTTTTTTATGTATCATGTTTTAAAACTACATACGTGTTGCTCTCCACTTTTTGGAGGACTGTGTTTTGAAATCAGTGGAATTTGAGAATTACAGCTAAGGAGACTGAGAAAACACCTGTCTTTAAATTTCATCTTCACACTAAGGGCAACCATGGCATCCGACAGAAGATTTGTCCAACAATGAATGATGTATATGGGTAAGATAGTCTAGCTAGCTACATTTTCAGATATTGCAAGTTTATAATTTTGACAGAAAGAGCAATTTGTGTGGCTAGCTATAGCCTAATTTTAGCTAGCTAATGTGGAATCTGGTTGGTTAGCTACCTGCAGATTCATGCAGGGTAGTAACATTATAAATTGTGATTATGGTTCATTGTTTATCTAGCTAGCTAATGTTAGCTGGCTGGCTCGCTAGCTAAAGTTACATGTATGACATTATTATTCGTATCTCAGAGCCATTTGCTTAAATGTCTATAGCCTAATGTAAGGGTTTTCCTGTGGTGAAGTAGAGGAGGACCAAAACGCAGCGTGGTTATATTGATTCATGTTTAATTAAAACAGATAAACATGAACACTACAAAACAATAAACGTGGAAAACCAAAAACAGCCCCATCTGGTGCAAAACACAGAGACAGGAACAATCACCCATGAAATACACAGTGAAACCCAGGCTACCTAACTACGGTTCCCCATCAGAGACAACAAGAATCACCTGACTCCGATTGAGAACCGCCTCAGGCAGCCAAACCTAAACTAAACACACCCCTAATCAACCACAATCCCAATGCCTACAAAAAACCCAATACGACAACACAATAACATAAACCCATGTCACACCCTGGCCTGACCAACTAATTAACTAAAACACAAAATACTAAGACCAAGGCGTGACAGAACCCCCCCCCCCTAAGGTGTGGACTCCTGCACCTCAAAACCATAGGGAGGGTCCGGGTGGGCGTCTGTCCATGGTGGCGGTTCCGGCTCGGGACGTTGACCCCACTCCATTAATGTCATAGTTCCTCCCCTACACGTCCTGGGATAATCCACCCTCGCCGCCGACCATGGCCTAGTAGTCCTCACCCAGAACCCCACTGGACTGAGGGGCAGCTCGAGACAGAGGGGCAGCTCGGGACAGAAGGGCAGCTCGAGACAGAGGGGCAGCTCGTGACAGAGGGGCAGCTCGGGACAGAGGGGCAGCTCGGGACAGAGGGGCAGCTCGTGACAGAGGGGCAGCTCGGGACAGAGGGGCAGCTCGGGACAGAGGAAGCCCAGCACTGAGAGGAAGCCCAGCACTGAAAGGAAGCCCAGCACTGAAAGGAAGCCCAACCAGGCAGTTGAATCCGGCAGATCCTGGCTGGCTGGCAGATCTGGAAGAGTCTGGTTGACTAGCAGATCTGGAAGAGTCTGGTTGACTAGCAGATCTGGAAGAGTCTGGTTGACTGGCAGATCTGGAAGAGTCTGGCTGACTGGCAGATCTGGAAGAGTCTGGCTGACTGGCAGATCTGGAAGAGTCTGGCTGACTGGCAGATCTGGAAGAGTCTGGCTGACTGGCAGATCTGGAAGAGTCTGGTTGACTGGCAGATCTGGAAGAGTCTGGCTGACTGGCAGATCTGGAAGAGTCTGGCTGACTGGCAGATCTGGAAGAGTCTGGTTGACTGGCAGATCTGGAAGAGTCTGGCTGACTAGCAGATCTGGAAGAGTCTGGTTGACTGGCAGATCCTTGCAGACTGGCAGCTCCATGCAGACTGGCAGCTCCATTCAGACTGGCAGCTCTGGCTGCTCCAAGCAGACTGACAGCTCTGGCTGCTCCATGCAGACTGGCAGCTCTAGCTGCTCTATGCAGACTGGCAGCTCTGGCTGCTCCATGCAGACTGGCAGCTCCTTGCAGACTGGCAGCTCCTTGCAGACTGGCAGCTCCTTGCAGACTGGCAGCTCCATGCAGACTGGCAGCTCTAGCTGCTCCATGCAGACTAGCAGCTCTAGCTGCTCCATGCAGACTAACAGCTCTGGCAGCTCTTTGCAGACTGGCAGCTCCTTGCAGACTGACAGCTCCTTGCAGACTGACAGCTCCTTGCAGACTGGCAGCTCCATGCAGACTGGCAGCTCTGGCTGCTCCAAGCAGACTGACAGCTCTGGCTGCTCCATGCAGACTGGCAGCTGTGGCTGCTCCAAGCAGACTGACAGCTCTGGCTGCTCCATGCAGACTGGCAGCTCTGGCTGCTCCATGCAGACTGGCAGCGCTGGGCAGACTGACGGCGCTGGGCAGACTGGTGGCGCTGGGCAGACTGGCGGCACTGGGCAGACTGGCGGCGCTGGGCAGACTGGCGGCACTGACGGCGCTGGGCAGACTGGCGGCACTGACGGCGCTGGGCAGACTGGCGGCGCTGGGCAGACTGACGGCGCTGGGCAGACTGGCGGCGCTGGGCAGACTGACGGCGCTGGGCAGACTGGCGGCACTGGCGGCGCTGGGCAGACTGGCGGCGCTGGGCAGACTGGCGGTGCTGGGCAGACTGACGGCGCTGGGCAGACTGGTGGCACTGGGCAGACTGGCGGCACTGACGGCGCTGGGCAGACGGGTAGCTCAGGCAGTGCTGAACAGAGAAGCTCTGGCGCCTCTGGACTGAGGGGCTCTGGCGCCTCTGGACTGAGGGGCGGAAACTCTGGTAGCGCCGGACAGGCGGGAGCACCTGCGTTGATGGGACGGAGAGACAGCCTGGTGCGGGGAGCCGGCACTGGTGGTACCGGGCAGGGGACACCCACCTCCGGGTGAGTGCAAGGAATAGGACACACTGGGTTGTGAAGGTGTACTGGAGACCTGGTGTGTTTAGCCGGCATCAAATCCCCCGGAACTCCAACACACGTTTCAGGCTGAGTACGAGGAACTGACACAGGTGGCATCGGACAGCTAACACGCTCCTCAGGGCGAATGCCGTGCATACTATGCCAAACCAACAGCTTTCTCTCTACTCTGTCCAATACATCCTCTACACTCTCAGACTCAGCCCTCAGCTTCGCCGACAGCTCCAATTCCATCCATGGCTCCTTACGGTAAACAGAGGGAGTTGGCTCAGGTCTGGCTCCTGCCTCTGCCACACTCTCCCTGTGCCACCCCCCAAGAATTTTTTTGGGGTGCCTTTCAGGCTTCCAGCCGCTCTGCTGTGCTAGCTCCTCATAATGCCGCATCTCTGCTTTCGCTGCCTCCAGCTCGGCTTTGGGGCGGCAATATTCCCCTGGCTCTGCCCATTGTTCTTTCCCGTCAAGGATCTCCTCCCAAGTCCATTCCTCCAAATAGTGCAGCCTCTCCCACTGCTGCTGCTGCTGCTGTTGCTCCTGCTGCTGCTGCTGCTTCTCCTGCTGCTGCTTCTGCTGCTGCCTCTGTTGCTTCTCCTGCTGCTGCTTCTGCTGCTGCTGCTGTTGCTCCTGCTGCACCTGTCGCTTCTCCTGCTGCCTCCATTTACCACGTCGCTTGGTCCTTGGTTGGTGGGTGATTCTGTAACGGTTTTCCTGTGGTGAAGTAGAGGAGGACCAAAATGCAGCGTGGTTATATTGATTCATGTTGAATTAAAACAGATAAACATGAACACTACAAAACAATAAACGTGGAAAACCAAAAACAGCCCTATCTGGTGCAAAACACAGAGACAGGAACAATCACCCACGAAATACACAGTGAAACCCAGGCTACCTAAATACGGTTCCCCATCAGAGACAACAAGAATCACCTGACTCTGATTGAGAACCGCCTCAGGCAGCCAAACCTAAACTAAACACACCCCTAATCAACCACAATCCCAATGCCTACAAAAACCCCAATACGACAACACAATAACATAAACCCATGTCACACCCTGGCCTGACCAACTAATTAACTAAAACACAAAATACTAAGACCAAGGCGTGACACCTAATGTTAGATAGCTAACATTGAACCTGGTTGGTTAGCTACCTGCAGATTAATGCAGGGTAATAATGTCATGAGTTGGGATTATGATTAATTGCTAGATGTCTTGCTAGATTAATTGCTACATGTTTTAACAAAAGACTCGGGTGCGTTCGTAAATTCAGTCTGGCCATCTACTCCGATTTCAGAGCACACTCATCTAACTGATTAATTTACGAACGCTCAACACCGGTTGAATATAGCTTGTGTCAGTAAACATCAGTAAACTAATCATCCAGAGTATCCTGTGTGCACTCTTAACGTGAAACTGAAACTCTGAATTTACTAATGGACAATCTGACAGCACAGCTGCAGTCACCAACACTCTGGATAATGGCGAGTAATGTTTAGTGAGCTGTTCTCTCTCACATAGATGTCTGGTAGTAGCTAGCAAGTTAGCTTGAGTGCTTGACTGCTGTTGTTTGTACATTTGGATTAACCCTTAAAGTGTTGGGGCTAAAGCATAAGAGGGTGTGAACAATGCTGAATGGGTGTAGACAAAGAAGGGCTCTCCAATAGTAGTACGAAAACAATCAAAGGCCATTTTCTCCAAAGTGAGTTTACAAGTTTATCAACTTTCAAAGCAAAATTACTTTCCCATTGTTTCCTCAATTGTAGTGTATGATACACCATTTTGTAGATCTGAGTCTCTACCTTTATACAATGTAAAAAACACAATTTCAAATGTTGCTACCTATGACCGATTTGAGCAGGTCGGTCACATATAGCCTCACCAATGCGACATGAACGTAGTGTAATTTAAGGTGAAGTCTGAATACTACAAGCATACTTTTATGAAAGCATTGGCAGGCAACATACACCTAAGACTTTTTGAGATGTTATCTCACCAGTCCATCAATGATCCTGCATAAAACCCCCTGTTATTTCGGATGACTGTGTGATCTCGTTCTCTGTGGCCGATGTTAGAAAAACTTTTAAACAGGTTAACACTCACAAGGCCGCTGGGCCAGACGGAATACCAGGGTGCGATCTCAGAGTATGCACTGACCAGATGGCAAATGTCTTCTAAGACATTTTCAATCTCTCCTTGTCACAGTCGGAAATCCCAACATGTTTGAAGCTGACTACTATTGTTTGTCCCTGTTCCCAAGAAATCCAAGGTAACCTTCCTAAATGACTTCCGCACTGTAGCACTCACATCTATAATTATGAAGTGCTTTGATCATGACACCATTATCCCAGACACCCTGGACTCCAATTCACGTAAACAGATCCACAGATGATACAATCTCAACTGTACTTCACACTCCTCTCTCCCATCCTGGACAGGAGGTGAAATAACTATGTGAGAATGTTGTTCATATACTACAGCTCATCATTCAATACAATAGACCCCTCCTAGCTCAGGACCTTGGGAATAAACACTTCCCTCTGCAACTGGATCCTGGACTTCTTGATGGGCTGGCCCCAGGTGATGAGGGGTAGGTGGCAGGTAGCCTAGTGGTTAGAGAGTTGGGCCAGTAACTAAAAGGTTGCTGGATCGATTCCCCTACCTAACAAGGTACAAATCTGTTGTTCTGCCCCTGAGCAAGGCAGTTAACCAACTGTTCCCCGGGTGCCAAAGACGTGGATGTCGATTAAGGCAGCCCCCCACACCTCTCAGATTCAGAGGGGTTGGGTTAAATGCAGAAGACACATTTCAGTTGTACAACTGACTAGGTATCCCCGTTTCACCTCAGGGTTATGAACTTAGTCCCCTCCTGTACTCTGTTCACCCATGACTGCGTGGCCACACATAACTCCAACACCATGCCTGTATGTAAATGGATTTCAGATAGTTGTTTTGGCCACCCGTGAGAGTACATGTCATTCCTGTTCATGCTAATCTCACTTTTCTTTCAATATTTTTGGACATGACATATTCTAATATCAAATTAATAACAGTATTATTTAAATATTATAACATAGTGGTAACTCTCCCAACACTGGGGCATGCATAGGCACTTGAGGAACTCTTGAGTAAGCCTCACAAAAGATACAGAAGTGTCTTTGCTCAACCGTAACATGTGATGGCAATAAAACAGAACAGATGAACCAGAAAGACATTTACTCTCACTCCCATACTAGGCCACACCTCCAGTCTTCTGATCTGATCCAGCATCAATAACCCAACAACCAAACTGAGTGGCCCAACTGGCTCGGTCAAAATAACCCAATATGTGTTTTGTCCAATGATTATCCAAATTGGGTTGTTTTTATCCCCGCATTATAAAGAGCGTAGGAGACTCTCAAACAAAAAATTATTCATCATTTTCTCAAGTCACTGGACATTTGCCAATAAAATGCAGGGG
This sequence comes from Oncorhynchus masou masou, assembly GCF_036934945.1. Classification (NCBI taxonomy): domain Eukaryota; kingdom Metazoa; phylum Chordata; class Actinopteri; order Salmoniformes; family Salmonidae; genus Oncorhynchus; species Oncorhynchus masou. The sequence continues at coordinate 29,767,945 of NC_088242.1, forward strand.
AGTGCCTGTCCCAAAAAATAAATAAATAAATGTTCTCTACATCTCAGTCTCACCAGGACACCAGCCCATCTACACCTGCAGCATTGTGGTAGCCCATGAAACAAAGGAATAGCATCCGGTGTGAACAAGGAAACAGCTCAGTCGGACTTGAAGTTGGATTTGAAGTCGAAATCGAGGTTAGTAACTGTTGATCTGATGTCCAAAAGTGCTCGGTCGGTCATATGTGATAATAGTATGAACTTTCCGTACAAAAAACTCACTAAATAGCAAAGTCGGGTTGGAACTCATAAAATGACGTCTTTCTCCGTCGGCAACATCTTTCAATGGAACCATAAGTGGTCAGTGTGTTCATGGCCATCATTGCTGTATATGAGGCATTAGCAATCCCAACAGACACAGATTCAAGTCGTTTGAAGCCAAATCCGTCTCACCTCACGGTTGTAAACAAATCAAAGCGCCAACAAGGACCACTTCTCATATCACTCCGCTCTTCTCTTCTGAAGATCTTTTGATCAACAGAGCGGGACAAAATTAAACTGCCTGCTGCTGACTTGAAATAAATGTTTTTTTTTAAATCCAGAGATGAATGTTCCACCAGTTCTCAGTAGTCGGTTATCTGAGTTTTCAAGGGTATTTGAAGTGTGTTAGTTGAAGTAGTCTGAGGTAATCAAGGGGACAGCGGGACACCAACAGGTAAGGGTGCAACGTAAATACAAGTCTGAAGAAAAACATGGCAGATGGGGTGTAATGTTCAATGTGAAGAAAAAAATAAATATGTTTTGCTCACAGTTTTGAAAGCCACAGTTTATAAAGGTTAGAATGTTTAGATTATTTTAGGTGTCCAGAAGTTCTAAACTACGTATAAGCTACTACTAGGTTATTGTGTGTGCATGTCATTGCATCTGGTCTGGCATCATGTTGAATTTATCTCCTCAGAACTTAGAAGAAAATGTGTGATTAAGCAAATGTACTGTATGTGTCCTCTCTACCTTCACCCTGAGAGAGCAGATCTAATGAACCCCACAGCTCGCTAGCGTTACCTCTCTCTCTCTCTCTCTCTCTCTCTCTCTCTCTCTCTCTCTCTCTCTCTCTCTCTCTCTCTCTCTCTCTCTCTCTCTCTCTCTCTCTCTCTCTCTCTCTCTCTCTCTCTCTCTCTCTCTCTCTCTCTATATATATATATATATATATACACACATATACATATATATATATATTTATTTATATATGTCACGTGTGCTCCCTCTCCGGCTTCTAGGTCACCAGGCTGCTCGTTATGGCGCACACCTGTCACCATCGTTACGCACACCTGTCACCATCGTTACGCGCAGCTGTGCATGATGACACTCACCTTGATTACCTGCCCTATACATGTCACTCCCTTTGGTTGCTTCCCCAGGCCTTATTGTTTCTGTTTCAGTTTCATGTCTGTGCGTTGTTCGTGTTTCTTGTTTTGTATTATGTTGTGTTTATTTATAAAAACACTCACTCCCTGAACTTGCTTCCTGACTCCCAGCGCACATCGTTACATATAGTAGGGTCCATCTTTTCTGGCTGATTCATTTATACCATTGATTTACCTAGCTGAGATATAGACTGACAGACTCTTTAAAAGTTTGTATCTTGCTTGATTTTATGGCAAGAATGTTTAAATGTAGAATTGATTATGGCTCGCACACTGCCACAGAACACACACAAGCATTAAACCTAATTCACAGACACTAAGTAGATGTTGCTTAACCAGACACACAAAACCATTCACGCTAAGCCTCAGCAGCTCTCAGACTAGCCAGATATTTATGTTTGAAGGTACTGCATGTGAAAGCCCTATGGCTGGTATGAAAATTGGGAAAGAGTTAAAGTTACCTTAGCCAAACAAGCTGCCATCATTAGTGAGACTGCTTTGTGACTACTTCAACAGGTGGTTTTGTGTGTGTGTGTGCGTGCGTATGGGCATGTGCGTGTTTATATGTGAACGTGTGTGCGCGTGTGTGTGCTTGTGATGTATTGAGTCTTAGGGAGGTTGGTTTGTAAAAGCTTTGTAAATACAGAATGGCCCAATGGTGTTTTTCCTTACAGTGTAAGCTGTGGGGGGCAATGAGTTAATGCAATGTGTGTGTGTTGATATACTGCAGTGTGGCAGATCCAGCAAGGAACCTGGACTGAAGAGAAACGGGTTCACTGAAATTTTAGCCCATCAGCTCTGTAGAGAGACAATGGGGTTCTAGAATGGAACTCCAAAATGGAACTCACAAAACAGCAAACACATTGTATTCTACAACATTGTTCCAGCATGGAACTCACAAAACTGCATTCTACAACATAGTAAAAAATAAAAGTCACAAAATTATTCTAACATAACTGAAATCTTGTTGACATTTACTTTATGATGTAGGATCTTAATTTAATAGTGTTTAATTTTTCATTTAAACAGTGAATTTCAAACACAAAGACCAGGGACGTTTTTCAATGCTTCGCAAAGAAGGGCACCAATTGGTAGATGGGTAAAATAAGTATCACGACTCCTACCGAAGGTGGCTCCCTTTCCTGTTCGGGTGGCGCTTGTCGTCACCGGCCTACTAGCTGCCACTGATCCCTTTCCCCCCTTTCTGTTTATTGGTTTCACCTGTGTTCATTTTAGCCTGATTGGTCGGGCATTATTTACCAGCAGGCCCGCCTGGAATTGTCCGATGTGTGGGATTGTCCGATGTGTGTACACGTCTGTGTGTCACGGTTTTTGCATGTGCTTGGGTTTTTTGCTGGACTGTTTAAGTCCCCCTTGTTTGGGGCATTTGTTTTGGTTGGCGTATGTTCACCGTTGTTGTGCATTAAAAGTTAACACTACCCTGAACTCTCTGCTTCCTGCGCCTGACTTCTCACCCACTACACCCAGGGCGTTACAATAAGCAGATATTAAATATCCCTTTGAGCATGGGTGAAGTTATTAATTATACTTTGGATGGTGTATCAATACAGGCTACTTTCCTAACTCAGTTGCCGGAGAGGAAGGAAAGCGCTTAGGGATATAACCATGAGGCCAATGGTGACTTTAAAACAGTTTAAAACAGAGTTCAATGGCTGTGATAGCAGAACTGAGGATGGATCAACAACATTGTAGTGAATTCAAAATACTAACCGAATTGATGGAGTGAAAAGACGGAAGCTTGTACAGAATAAAAAATATTCCAAGACTTGCATCCCGTTTGCAACAAAAGTCACTAATGTAATACTGCATGAAATCACTTTCTGTCCTGAACACAAAATGATTATGTTTGGGACAAATGCAATACAACATATTACTGAGTATCACTGTAACGGTTTTCTTGCGGTGAAGGAGAGGAGGACCAAAGCGCAGCGTGGTTATATTGATTCATGTTTAATAAAAAAAGGATAAACACGAACACTACAAAACCATAAACGTGGAAAACGAAAAACAGCCCTATCTGGTGCAAACACAGAGACAGGAACAATCACCCACAAATACACAGTGAAACCCGGGTACCTAAGTATGATTCTCAATCAGAGACAACTAATGACACCTGCCTCTGATTGAGAACCATACTAGGCCGAAACATAGAAATACCCAAATCATAGAAAAACAAACAGACTGCCCACCCCAACTCACGCCCTGACCATACTAAATAATGACAAAACAAAGGAAATAAAAGGTCAGAACGTGACAGTACCCCCCCAAGGTGCGGACTCCGGCCGCAAAACCTTAACCTGTAGGGGAGGGTCTGGGTGGGCCTCTGTCCGCGGGGACGGCTCGGGTCTAGGACGCGGACCCCACTTCACCTATGTCTTAGTCCGCCTTCTTGTCCGCTTCCGTGGCCTCCTAACCACGGTGACCCTACTAAATGACCCCACTGGACTGAGGGGCAGCTCGGGACAGAGGGGCGGAAGCTCGGGACAGAGGGGCGGAAGCTCGGGACAGAGGGGCGGAAGCTCGGGACAGAGGGGCGGAAGCTCGGGACAGAGGGGCTGGGCCTCTGGCGCCTCTGGGCGGAGGGGCTCTGGCGCCTCTGGGCGGAGGGGCTCTGGCGCCTCTGGGCGGAGGGGCTCTGGCGCCTCTGGGCGGAGGGGCTCTGGCGCCTCTGGGCGGAGGGGCTCTGGCGCCTCTGGGCGGAGGGGCTCTGGCGCCTCTGCGCTGGGCAGACTGGCGGCACTGGACAGACTGGCGGCACTGGCGGCACTGGACAGACTGGCGGCACTGGCGGCGCTGGACGGACTGGCGGCACTGGCGGCGCTGGACAGACTGGCGGCACTGGCGGCGCTGGGCAGACGGGCGGCTCAGGCGGCGCTGGACAGACGGGCGGCTCAGGCGGCGCTGGGCAGACGGGCGGCTCAGGCGGCGCTGGGCAGACGGGTGGCTCAGATGGCGCTGGGCAGACGGGAAGCTCCGGCAACGCTGGAGAGGAAGGCTCTGGCAGTGCTGGACTGAGTAGCTCTGGCGCCTCTGGAATGAGGGGCTCTAGCGCCTCTGGACTGAGGGGCGGGAGCTCTGGCAGCGCCGAACAGGCGGGAGACTCCGGCAGCGCTTTAGAGGAGGAAGGCTCTAGCAGCACTGGACAGGCGGGAGACTCCGGCAGTGCTGGAGAGGAGGAAGGCTCCGGCAGTGCTGGACAGGCGGGAGCACCTGTAGGGATGAGACGGAGAGACAGCCTGGTGCAGGGTGCTGCCACCGGAGGGCTGGTGCTTGGAGGTGCTACTGGATAGACCGGACCGTGCAGGCGCACTGGAGCTCTTGAGCACCGAGCCTGCCCAACTTTACCCGGTTGAATGCTCCCGGTCGCCCTGCCAGTGCTGCGAGGTGGAATAGCCCGCACTGGGCTATGCAGGCGAACCGGGGACACCATGCGCAAGGCTGGTACCATGTAAGCCGGCCCAAGGAGATGCACTGGGGACCAGATGCGTAGAGCCGGCTTCATGGCACTTGGCTCGATGCTCACTCTAGCCCGGCCGATACGCGGAGCTGGTATGTACCGCACCGGGCTATGCACCCGCACTGGGGACACCGTGCGCTCCACCGCATAACACGGTGCCTGCCTGGTCTCTCTTGCCCCCCGGTAAGCACAGGAAGTTGGCGCAGGTCTCCTACCTGGCTTCGCCACACCTCCTGTGTGACCCCCAAGACATTTTTGGGGCTGACTCTCGGGCTTCCATCCACGCCGCCGTGCTGCCTCCTCATACCAGCGCCTCTCTGGCTTCCCCGCCTCCAGCTCTTCTTTGGGGCGGCGATATTCTCCAGGCTGTGCACAGGGTCTTTTTCCGTCCAATTCGTCCTCCCATGTCCATTCCTCCTCGCGCTGCTCCTGCTGCACCTTGGGGCGGCCTACTAAGTCGGACTAGAAGACAGCTCCGAAGACCTCTCCTTTGCCGGCGTTGTTTTGGCTTCTGGAATCAGTTCAATCGCCCTGGTGGGTGTCGAACTAAGGATCTGCTTTGGGAAAGTCGTATTCCTGGTCGTAATGCTGGTAGTGCTGGTGAATTACCACCACTCTGATATCCAATAGTTCTTCCTGGCTGTGTGAAATAACATAAATCATTTTCTGGGCTATCAGTGTAATAAATACATAAATCAACAAAATACTGCAAAGTTTCCTAAGGGCCAGAAGCGAGACATACCTCTCTGTCGGCTCCATTATCTTCTGTTAGCACCATTATCTGATGTGAATGGCGTCCCTTAGAGGAAAACCCTTTTAATTTCACGTGATCACGTGTGAATTGTTCCACAAACATGTTTTCATGTGATTACGTGATCTTATGTGAAGTTACTGTGATAAAATGTTACAATATGTAAAGCAACTTGTGATAACATCAAACTACAGATGTGAAAACGTGATCACATGTGGTGTTCCATAAACACATTTTCACATGATTTCACATACGAAATTTCATGTGAATTCATAGGATTATCCACGTGAAATCATGTTTTTTCTCTGTAAGGGCTGGGAACCATTATCCCCCTGACTCTCACCATATGAATTGCTGGACCATAAAACAGTTTTTTTTTGTCCGCGAGGTAGAGCATCAAGCAGAAAGGATGTGTGCAGCTTACTGGCATCTTGTTATGAAGCACAAATAGATAGTTCTGAGAGACTCTATAAAGGCTGCCAAAGGGAAATTTCTCGAGTTGCAGCCGAGACAAGACACAAACAAGCGCACACACACACACACACACACACACACACACTCACACACACACACACACAAGCAATGTCGAGATATATTTTTTTATGTTGAGATACATTTATTTATGTGGACTGGAGGTCGCCGACAAGTGCAACACTATATTTGTGTTCCCGCTCTGTGAAACAAACATGTCACAATAGTCAGGTTTGAAATGGACACAAGTTTTGTGACACTGTGGGGAAGTAGGATAGATTAGAAAGAGCAGAGAGCACCATTGTATAACAATGTTGCATATTTCAGCAGAAAGGAATTTGGAATATAAAAGAGGAGAGAGGAGGTGAAGAATCTTACAATCAACAGAATATATTGAACCACCCATTACCATCAAGGTCATCGTCTCTCACCTTTCTTTGCGTCTGAGACCAGAGGTCTTGGGGTGAGTGGATGCATAACTTCATATTCAGACCAAAACTTGAAAAGATCCCTGCTGTACAGTGTTTCCTAATTGCTTCATGCAAGTGCTCTTACACAACTACACTGCACAAACAGCAATCTGTTACACAATACAATTGGGTAAATAAGTTACATTTCACAAGATCGAGCTTTCAGCTTAAATATTACAACGTGAAAAATGTATATTTCTGTAACACAGCCTATAATATAGCCTACTGGAACAGCTAGGGTCTATGGACAGCTCAGAGTTGTTCTAAAACAGATTTTGGGTGCAGTTACACATGCCAGCAGTCTCACATCTTTGTCTCTTTGTACACTGCTCTAGGAGTGTTTAGAGCTGTGCCTTCTCACAGATGAATGGCTACCCAATCTGTTTTTGTGTTTTAATCAATACTTGACAACAGGTGGAAACAGTGCAGTCAAGCTAAACATAACTCAGGGGCCACAGTCTGCCTTGTGCGCATCCATATTAAGGAACATCTTGCGGATGTAAAACAAGCTGAACGTAACTCAAAGATGCAGATTGTGCATATCCCTGTTTATACACGCTGTGTAACTGAGAAAGGACAAGAGAGTTGGGAGAGTTGCCCCACAATTTTGCAACTCTCATGGGCGAATTCTGCTGAGAGGAAGTGAGCGAAACAATATCAGTGGAATATATATAACTAAATCTATATATAGATTTCTTGTATGAACAAAAAACTGGACTCTGAGAACACAGACGTCCAGATATCCTATTGATCACATCCTAGCATTATGTCTCTGCTGTATTTCTAGTGATGGATTATACACACCTACCAGACAATCTGTTGAACACATACACACGAACACACACACACACAGTCATTGGTCATCCTGTTATATTTAGCTGGGGAAAAGTTGGTGGTGTTTCTTGACACAGATCTCCTTTGTTACGGATACAGTTATCCTGTGTGTGTGTGTGTATCCTGTGTGTGTGTTTCTTTTCTCTCCTTCTCCCCTCACAGGTGAAAATCATCACTCCCCAATCAATCATCAATCAGAAGACACACCTCCTCATATTTCCTAAACCTATCACAGTTCTTTCCCCATGGTTTAAAAACCCCATCATTTGTTTGTTCTAGAGCTCAGCCCAGCCCAGCCCAGCTCAATCTCTCTGTAAATGCCATGTCTGTAGGTCTCTGTGTTTCACTCTCGCTTTGTGTCGTAACCTCTCTTTTGTTTAAGCACCTCATAGCACTTTGTCATCACCTGTGAGTATTGTTTTTGGTTATGGTGTTTGTGTTTGATTGCTGGTGGAAAAGGGGGAAACCAAGACAAGTCGCCCATGGGCATACACTACCCGTAGGTGAACTTTGTTAAATACACTAGTTAGAACTGGGCGGACCACCCACTGTATTTTTGGTTAGTTAGTTAGCTGTTGTTAAAGTAGGCTAGTCTAGCTTAGGGGTGTTTTTGAATACTTATTGTTTCTTTCCTTGGGTCCAGCTCAGCCCCTTTTCCTGCTCCCCCCATTACCGTGTGTTTATAAATAAACCTAGAGTTTGACGGTAGATTTCAGTTGTCGTGCTTATTTCGTTCACACTTTTCCTTTGTCACAATAATAATTTGCATGAGTTATGTTACGAGTCTCATTACCATCCCCCCCCTAGACTGTCGGGCCAAAAGGGATTCGTAACATAAGTGGGGACTCATCCGGGATATGTCATAACTGACACCCATGCCGCTCATGTAGATTGTTGTAGTGGTATAGTTCAGTGTTGAGCGTCATAGCTGAAGTAGCATTAGTGTTTGCTATTTCCTTTGGCACTTGTGAAGTAGTGTAAAAATGACTACTTTTGATTTGAAATCTTTTTTGGATAACCCTTCGTGGGAGGTTTTTGACAAATGTCGTAGAGTTGATTTAATGACCTTGGCTGACCATTATTCAGTATCGATTCCGCAGAGTTTAGTTAAGGCGGAGGTGAAACGGATAGTATTAAATGTATTGTTGGAAGAGCAGGTGCTTGTGTTACCGCTGCCTGAGCCTACTACCCCTGTAGCGGATGTTGCTGCTCCTGTAAGACCATTGGTGTCTGATAATGAGGGAGAGGCTAAAACACCAGCCACATTGTCCCATTTTGATCCACTCTCCCCACTGTCAAATGGTGATGCCAGGAGGGATGTCTGTTTAGCACAGTTCCAACTGGAGGTGGAAGAGAGAGCCCAAATTAGGCGAGAGACTCTCCAGTTGGAGATGTGTAAAATAGAGGCAGAAAAAGAACGAGAACAACGGCATTTAGAGATGTGTAAAATTGAGGCAGACAGAGAACAAAGGCAGTTGGAGTTCAAAATGCGCCAGATGGAACTTGAGGCAGAGACAGCGAGGCTAGCCTCCGGTCCTACTGTGCCTGTTTGTGAGCCGTCCTCACCTGCTGTGTCCTCAAACACGTTTGACATTAGTAGGCAGATTGCCTTAGTACCTTTGTTCAGAGAGTCAGAGGTTGACTCCTATTTTTGTGTATTTGAGCGTATAGCCGTAGCATTGAAATGGCCTGAAGAGGTTTGGTGCCTATTACTTCAGTGTAAATTAACTGGTAAAGCCCAAGAGGTTTTGTCAGCGCTACCTCTGGAGGACAGTTTGAATTATGAAGTGGTCAAAGCTACTGTTCTTCGTGCCTATGAGCTTGTGCCTGAGGCATACCGACAGAGATTTAGGTCTCATAGAAAGTCTTCTAGTAAGACTTATGTGGAATTTGCTAGAGACAAGGGAAATCTGTTTGATAAATGGCATGCTGCTAGTAAGGTAACTGATTTCAACTCTCTCCGGGAGTTAATCTTGTTGGAAGAGTTTAAAAATTGCTTACCCAAACGCATTGTAGTTTACCTAAACGAACAGAAAGTATCCTCCCTGGCAGAAGCGTCTGTGTTGGCAGACGAGTTTGTGTTGACGCACAAGAGTGTGTTTTCGGCTCAAACTGAGAGTAGAGCCACTGAGTTTCCTACCTTTAGCCCTAGTCGTCCAGCAGTAGTATGTCAAGCACGCCAGAAGAATGAGCGTCGATGTTTCTATTGTCATAAAGTAGGACATATGATTAATGATTGCTTCCTGCTTAAACGCAAACAAGGGATGCCTCTTCGTGCCAAGCCACCAACAGGTGTTGCTCTAATTCGTACGGTTGTGAGGTCTGCAACAAAACAGGTGCCTCAGGGTAACTGTAGTTTGAAAGTCTCAGTCCCCGACCGCAGTTATGAACCATTCATTTTCGAGGGGTTTGTGTCCCTAACGAATGACGAAGCGTCTCAGCGTCCGGTTAAAATCCTTAGAGATACTGGTGCGGCGCAGTCGTTTATATTGTCTGATGTGTTGCCCTTATCTGATGATACATACTGTGGTTCCAGTGTGTTAGTGCAGGGTATTGAAATGGGTTTTGTCCCAGTGCCATTGCACTTTGTGAAAGTACACTCTGAGTTAATCAGTGGAATATTCAGAGTGGGGGTACGCCCTATGTTGCCAGTGAAAGGTGTGACCTTCATAATGGGTAACGATATTGCCGGAGGAAATGTAGTACCCGTATTGGAAGTATTGGATAAAAGTGACCACTCTCTCTCGAATGAGCTGGCACAGAATTATCCACATGTGTTCCCCGCTTGTGCTGTCACTCATGCTCAGGCACGACAAGAGGGTGATGAGAGAGATTTGTCGAACACTGTTCTGTTCAAAGAGGTTGATCAAGAGGATGGATTGTGTGATACCTCTGAAAAGCATGGACAGGTGCGCCCTGTTAATGCCAAGGTCTTGGCTATAACTGCATTCCCTGCACCTACCACCAGACGAGAGCTACGCCGCTTTTTAGGGATGGTTGGCTACTACCGTAGCTTCTGTAAAAATTTCTCTGCGGTAGTTGCTCCATTGACCGATTTGCTTAGTCCGGCTAGATCATTTGAGTGGTCCCCTGATTGTAAGAGAGCTTTTGAATCAGCGAAAGCACTCTTATGTAGTACACCTGTACTTGCTGCTCCTGATTTTGAACAACCGTTCAAACTTGAGGTAGATGCTAGTGCCAGAGGTGCTGGTGCTGTTCTACTGCAGCAGGACAAGAGTGGAGTGGATCATCCCGTTTGTTATTTTTCACGTAAATTTAATAAATGTCAAACAAACTATGCGACAATAGAACAAGAAGCTCTTGCTTTGTTGTTGGCTCTGCAATACTTTGAAGTATATATTGGTTCCAGTGCCCTACCCGTGATTGTATATACTGACCATAACCCCTTAGTTTTTCTCCACCGAATGTACAACCAGAACCAGCGCCTTATGCGTTGGGCGCTGATTGTACAAAATTATAATTTGGAGATCCGCCACAAAAAGGGTTCTGATAATGTGTTGGCAGATGCTTTGTCTCGTGTGTGAAAATGATTTCTGCATGTTTTGCAAGGTTGTTGCTCTGTTGGGAGTATTAATTGAAATACTGTAGTCGCAACCCCTAGGGTTGCTCTTTTAAGGGTGGGAGTGTTACGGATACAGTTATCCTGTGTGTGTGTGTGTATCCTGTGTGTGTGTTTCTTTTCTCTCCTTCTCCCCTCACAGGTGAAAATCATCACTCCCCAATCAATCATCAATCAGAAGACACACCTCCTCATATTTCCTAAACCTATCACAGTTCTTTCCCCATGGTTTAAAAACCCCATCATTTGTTTGTTCTAGAGCTCAGCCCAGCCCAGCTCAGCTCAATCTCTCTGTAAATGCCATGTCTGTAGGTCTCTGTGTTTCACTCTCGCTTTGTGTCGTAACCTCTCTTTTGTTTAAGCACCTCATAGCACTTTGTCGTCACCTGTGAGTATTGTTTTTGGTTATGGTGTTTGTGTTTGATTGCTGGTGGAAAAGGGGGAAACCAAGACAAGTCGCCCATGGGCATACACTACCCGTAGGTGAACTTTGTTAAATACACTAGTTAGAACTGGGCGGACCACCCACTGTATTTTTGGTTAGCTGTTGTTAAAGTAGGCTAGTCTAGCTTAGGGGTGTTTTTGAATACTTATTGTTTCTTTCCTTGGGTCCAGCTCAGCCCCTTTTCCTGCTCCCCCCATTACCGTGTGTTTATAAATAAACCTAGAGTTTGACGGTAGATTTCAGTTGTCGTGCTTATTTCGTTCACACTTTTCCTTTGTCACAATAATAATCTGCATGAGTTATGTTACGAGTCTCATTACCATCCCCCCTAGACTGTCGGGCCAAAAGGGATTCGTAACATCCTTGTACCTTGACACACACCACACAACCTCGCACACACTAGCGATGTGCAGGCCAGCTGTTTGTTCACCCACACCAATCTGCAACCCCCCCGATGGCCCTATTCCCACTACAAGAGGTGAAGGAGAGACAGAGGAGCGGGGTGGAGAAAGAGATTTCTACTTTTAAATTCACATAACATCCTTGCTTTAGCTTTCAATGTGGTTTACTACTCTAATACGAATATAAAATCACAGTAATATAGTGTAGTGCAACGCAACATTCTTGGTTCGCATCACAAATTGACCGTTAATGTCACAGTAGCCACTGGCCAGTAAACTCAAGCTATTTATGAATCCAAGCAAATTTTCTTCAAAAAAAATATTGCAATATTTAATAACGCAATTAAAGCTTATTCCACTCTTGAATAATGCAACACTCCACAAGCATGTGCAGACAACTAAAAGGTTGATTTTCTCATCCGTACACATTAAATTAGCGGAAAATTCACAGCTAACTCCTGCTAGCTAGCTATCTAGCAAACTAACTACATGTTTTATGTTTAAGTATAGACAGCAAAACAATACGTAATGTTTACTACTCTAATACGAATATAAAATCACAGTAATATAGTGTCATTCATATTGTAATATACAGTGCCTTCAGAAAGTATTCATGGCCCTTGACGAATTCCATATTTTGTTGTGTTACAGTCTGAATTCTAGATTAATTAAATTGAGTGTGTGTGTGGGGGGGGGGTTCTCACCCATCTACACACAATAACCTATATTAAAAAGTGAAAACGTGTTTTAAAAAATGAAAATGAAATACAGAAATATCTCACACCCCTGAGTCGACATATGTTAGAATCACCTTTAGCATTGATTACAGCTGTGAGTCGTTCTGGGTAAATCTCAAAGAGATTTGCACACCTGGATTGTAGAATATTTGCACATTATTCTTTTAAAAATTCTTCAAGCTCTGTCTAGTTGGTTGATGGTTATTGCTAGACAGCCATTTTCAAGTCTTGCCATATATTTGAGCCGATTTAAGTCAAAACTGTAACTAGGCCACTCAGGAACATTCAATGTTGTCTTGGTAAGCATCTCCAATGTATATTTGTATAAGTGTTTTAGGTTATTCACCTGCTGAAAGGTTTATTTGTCTCCCAGTCTCTATTGGAAAGCAGACTGAACCAGGTTTTCCTGTAGGATTTTGCCTATGCTTAGCTCTATTCTGTTTATTTTTATCCTAAATAACTAGTCCTTGCTGATGACAAGCATACCCATAACATGATACAGACACCACCATGCTTGAAAATGGGAAGTGTGGTACTCAATGTGTTGTGTTGGATTTGCCCAAATATAAGGCATTGTATTAAGCACATAACGTTAATTTCTTTGCCACATTTTTGGCAGTTTTACTTTAGTGACTTTTGAAATATTTGTTTTTCTGTACAGGCTTCCTTCTTTTTCACTCTGTCATTTAGGTTGGTATTGTAGAGTAGCTACAATGTTGTTGATCCATCCTCAGTTTTCTCCTATCGCAGCCATTAAACTATGTTACTGTTTTAAAGTCACCATTGGCCTCATGGTAAAATGACTGAGCTGTTTCCTTCCTCTCAGCCAACTGAGTTAGGAAGTATACCTGTATCCTTGTAGTGTCTGTGTGTATTGATACACCATCCAAAGTGTAATTAATACCTTCACCATGCTCAAATGGATATTTAATGTCTGCTTTTTTACATTTACCCATCTAACAATAGGTGTCCTTCTTTTCGAGGCATTGGAAAACCTCCCTGGTCTTTGAGTTTAAATCTGTGTTTGAAATTCCCTACTCGACTGAGGGACCTTACAGATAATTGTATGTGTGGGGTACAGAGATGAGCTATTCACTCAAATCATGTTCAACACTATTATTGCACACAGAGTCCATGCAACCTATTATGTAACTTGTTTAGCACATTTTTACTCCTTAACTTATTTAAGCTTTTTTCCTCAAAGGGGTTGAATACTTATTGACTCAAGACATTTCAGCTTTTCATTTTAATTTATTTGTAAAAACACAATACCACTTTCACATAATTGAATCCATAAATTCAGGCTGTAACACAACAAAATGTGGAAAGTCAAGGGGTGTGAATACTTTCTTTAGGCAATGCACGCTACACAGCTAGGTAATGTTAGCTAGCAAGCTAGCTAAAAAAATTCTGCATCCTCACATAAATGTGCTGTAGCTTAATGCTGACATTTAGCTGAACCATATCTAGATAGAAACTTAGGCGTACACTAGCAACCCTAAAGTTAGAACAAGCCTGGCTTTATTTTATCAATATCATGGAAGCCATTATGAGGTAAAAGCAAATTGCAACTGAAAATTTCAATAATTCCCTGGAGAGTTCCTTCTTGCCTGGACCCCCTGAGGTCTCAGTGCAGTCAAGCAATTTACCAAAAAAAATAAAAATAATAATAATAATAATAATTCTGATTTAAATCTACGGCAACCATTTCAAAGTGTAACAGGCTGTTACTACAGTCAGTGTCCAGATTTCAGTTAGGCTACAATTCAATTTAACCCATCTGAACAGTACAGTTCCCTTGGCATGCTATTTTGACAGTACAGTCCCCGTCTTGTGACTGTCAAATTTGTATAGCGCCTCACAAACATCACGCATAACATAGCCGGTGCTGCTAGCATGTTCTTTTACCACTTCACTAAATCTTTCCCAAACATCAGACTATTGCCCTGGCCCTCCCTTCTGTTTATTTTCAACTCTCCATTTCGCAAATTTTCTCTGAATTCAACTCCAACATTGTCCTTTTTGCCTCAGTGGATCAATGTTAACTTTTCTGCCCGTAAAAGTTCGTAAAAGCCTTTGGCAATTGGCGTATATTTGACATACTACAATTACGCCATAAAGCTTAGGCTTTGGCTACGGCAGATACAAATAATGAAAGAAAAACCTCAATGTAGCCTATTGATATAAGTTGCACAATAATGATACATTCATGGATTTTTTTATACATTGGTTTCCCTTTGTTCAACCCGCCTGCCACCCACTCGCCCTTCATCCACACAATATGTCTTGACCCTTAACTCGCCCGCCGCGATGATATAACCACAGGGTCTGCGAGTTGTGAGTCAACCCTTGCATCACTAACAAACACACACTCACCGCCATTGATCATTCCATTAGATTTCGGAAAAATGTTTACCCGAGATCTCCTTGTACCCTGACACACACACGCACACACACACACACACGCACACACACACACACACACACACACACACACATAGATTGAGCCAGCCCTATTCATTTCTCATTACAACCAATAGATGAATTATCTAACGACTTTCAAGGACAGAATTGAGGCATGAGGTTGAAGTAACTCAATCAATCTAATTCAATTGTTGAAAGGTGTATTGCTTAGTAAAAAGGTAATTCAGACAGACACAGAATGCTAAACACAGAAGCACAGGCCTGGCCGTAACATAAGAACAAGCCTAAGGTGACAGGGACAGAATTGGATTCCTCTCGAGGGAAGTCACAGCTGTATTCCATTCCAACATATTCCAGTCTGTGCTAGCGAAACAGTCAGGTAGTGTAGCATCTGTGTTATCTGACCACTTCCGTATTGAGTCACTGGTACTTCCTGCTTTAGATTTTGCTTGTAAACAGGATTTAGGAGGATAGAATTTGCCAAATGGAGGGCAGGGGAGAGCTTTGTATGCATCTCTGTATGTGGAGTAAAGGTGGTCTAGAGTTTCCCTCTGGTTGCACATGTGACAGGCTGGTAAAAATGTGTTAAAACTGATTTAAGTTTGCCTGCATTAAAGTCCCCAGCCACTAGGAGCGCCGCTTCTGGGTGAGCGTTTACTTGTTTGCTTATGGCCTTATAGAGTTGATTGAGTGCGATCTTCATGCCAACATCGGTCTGTGGTGGTAAATAGACGGCTACGAATAATATAGATGAGAACTCTCTTGGTTGATAGGGTAGTCTACAGCTTATCATAAGGTACTCTACCTCAGGCGAGCAATACCTCAAGACTTCTTTATTAATAGACATCACGCTCAAGCTGTTATTGACTAAAAGACACACACCCCCACCCCTCGTCTTACCAGACGTAGTTTCTCTGTTCAGCCGGTGCATGGAAAATCCCACCAGCTCTATATTATCTCTATGTCGTCATTCAGTCACGACTCGGTTCTTAATGTTCCGTTGGTAGGATAATCGTAGGTAATCAATTTTATTTTCGAATGATTTGCATGTCAGCAGGTAGAATGGATGGCAGTGGGAGTTTACTCTCTCGCCTGCTGATTCCCAGAAGGCAGTCCGATCTGTGTCTTTTCTTCACGCAAATGACGGGGATTTGGGCCTGTTCCTGGGAGAGCAGTGTATCCTTCTCATCGGACTTGTTAAAGAAAAAATCTTCTTCCAGTTCGTGGTGAGTAATCGTTGTTCTGATGTCCAGAAGTTATTTTCGGTATAAGAGATGGTAGCATCAACATTATGTACAAAATAAGTTTCAAAATAAGTTACAAACAACGCATAAAAACTAACAAAATAACACAATTGGTTAGGAGCATGTAAAATGTCAGCCATCCTCTTCGGCGACGTCCTTGCCCCAACAACAGTGAAGTTCCTGAGGGAGCAGTGTGCACAGAATCAACAACGCGTTGTGCAGGACTGTAATAACATCACATAACTAGGTAGTTAAATGACTTACGGTAACACACCTCTCGGTAAGAGGGCACTCCATCACGACACCATGTCTACTGTCTACCATTTAGACCTCTGTCTACATCTCATCTTAATTGTGACGAGCTATGGTAAGGTATGGTATTAGCCAATTCTATTTGATACAGCTTGGGTATAGCTGTACAGAAGAGTTTAGATATGGAACAAAGATATACTGCCCTGTTTTTGGCCTTTTCTGAGAGCGGGTCAGTCTACTGTCTACGGTTAGGTGAAATTGAAACCAGGGCAAAGTTGGACTCTTGGGGATATTCAAAATATTGTGCCTGCTATTCGTAATCTGTTTGTTTGTTTGTTTGTTTATTTGTTAGTAGTGCTCTTTGTGGAAACTGTGTTTCTATGCAATAGGCAGCTGCACTTTATTAGAAGTCACAGGAATGTCCCATGGATATCTGTTTCTGTTTTGTGTGCCTCTAGACAGTTCTAACCACAACAGTGTGTGTACCTGTTTTCCTCGACACACAGGAATGGATGATATTAAAAGTAAATGAAAAGAAGACGACATAACTCCTTCCCACCGATAACTAATCTGATTTCATTCCATTGCAGACCGCAGAGCAATCTCCACTTCTATTACCAAACCTTCATGCCTTTAGATGTTTTTAGAAGTGTACTTGAGATAAATGCTGAATCCACAATTAGTGTCCCATTTGAGTGTGATAATTGGTTGAATTCATTATAAAATAACACTACAGCAATTTGAGTGCAGAGTATACAGTTGCCTCATAGGCCATATTGTTTGTGTGCTAGTTTCTAAACAAACTGTGTTCCTATTTCCTGCTCAGGACATTGTCCTATGGCTACTTCCTGCACTAGGAAGTGTTGTGTCTACATGTGATGGTATCTGTGTGCATTAAGTATGGAATCTTCTGCCAGCACGATGAGGCAGCTGATAATCTATCAACAGATGTCACTGGGTTCAGAGGCTATTCTTTGATGTGCAATATATACAGTACCAGTCAAATGTTTGGACACACCTACTCATTCAAGGCTTTTTCTTTAATTGTACTATTTTCTACATTGTAGAATAATAGTGAAGACATCAAAACTATTAAATAACACATATGGAATCATGTAGTAACCAAAAAAGTGTTAAACAAAACTAAATAGATTTTAGTTTCTTCAAAGTAGCCACCCTTTGCCTTGACAACACTTTGCAGAAATGTTTTGGTACGCTTCCCCAGGTCTGTGCCTCGACACACTCTACAGACAATTCCTTCGACCTCATTGCTTGGTTTTTGTTCTGACATGCACCGTCATCTGTGGGACCTTATACAAACAGGTGTGTGCCTTTCCAAATCATGTCCAATCAATTGAATTTACCACAAATAGACTCCAATCAAGCTGTGGAAACATCTCAAGGATGATCAATGGAAATGGATGCACCTGAGCTCACCTGGGTCTGAATACTTATGTAAATAAGGTATTTCTGTATTCATTTCTTTTTAAATTAGCAAACATTTTGAAGAACCTGTTTTCGCTTTGTCATTATGGGGTATTGTGTGTAGATTGCTGAGGATTTTCTATTTTATTTAATCCATTTTAGAAAAAGTCTGTAACCTAAAAAGTCAAGGGGTCTGAATACTTTCCGAAGGCACTGTATAATTTGGGACGACAGTTTATTTCTTTGGTCTGAAAGAACAGTGTAAATTAGCTTGTAAATGATCATTGTTGATAAATGAACATCATCAATATAATTTTTACTTCTTCGATCTCAGTGTTTACTTGTCCCTCAACTGACAACTCAACTGGCTACTCTACAGTGAGTTCAGTTCACAGTACAATGCTATGTCCTTCAGAGGGACTCTCGCTCTAAAAATAGCTATGTGTGTTGGTCTTTTCATGGGACAGGCACGGACTCCTCACGGTACAGTTAGGTATTTATATGACTAACATACATTTGGGAAAGTGGAGTGTGTCAGATAGATAGCTTGGTCTCTCCACCGCAGTAGGGTGCCCAGGCTTGTGGGACTGTATTGTGTGTGTGTGTGTTATACGCAGCAGGGTTTATTATAGGGCAAGAAGCTATAGCTCAACACTGACTGACACACACACATGTATACACTCACACACAGTCTTGTCCTAGTTATGACCACGTTTGTTAAGATAACAAAGATTGAAAATGCATATCCTTTCAGTATGTCTCCATAGGTATGCAAGACATAAATGTTACTGATTTATTTGAAACATGTAATAGAAGAGCATATTAGATTTCCACTCCGTTCTGCCCTGTAGTGATTGTCTTTGTTAGAACCCACAGTTTTCACCTAGCACCTATATTTTCCACAGCTTGTTAATTAACACCTATATTTTCCACTAAGTGTATTGCAATGGTGGAGAGGAGAGAAAGAGAGGAAGTGAGAAATAAAGAGCGATTGAGGCAGGAGGCAGAGGGAGAGGAAGAGTGTGTGTGTGTGTGTGTGTGTGTGTGTGTGTGTGTGTGTGTGTGTGGAACACGATAGTAGCACAGAGCTCTCCGTGGTGGTGTCGTTGTGTCCACCGTTCCTCTTCCCCTATCCTTCCTCCCCTGTTCCTCTCCCCCTGCATTCCTCTTCACTGCAATCAGCTCCTCTGAATCCCCCTGCTTCCTTGCCAAGGCACATATAAGTCACAGGGTTGCCACACATACAGCCATACACACACACACACACAGATACGCAGAGACACACACTTACACCCATACACACACACACCACACAGAGCTCCCCACACACTCCATGTGCACATTTGTTCAGCTGCGAGCTGCTTATGAAGCTCTCCTATCTGAAATTAAGCTCACACCTTCAACGACAACATTTCCTCACCACAAAGCTGAGCCAGCTTCCAGTCCATAGAGTCTTACCAGAAAAAGCACCCAGAAAGGGAAAACAGAGATGAAGAAACACAAAAGTAGAAGTTGAAGCAAGAAAACCTAAACTAGAAACAGAACCCTGTTAAGATGGGCGGAGAGTGGAATATTCCCCCAGGGTGGACATGTGTGCATTTCAAGTCTAGGAAAAGGGATGAATAGGTAAATATGGCGGGAGTTTAGAGTTGGGAGAGCTTTGCTGAGGTGTGGCCTTGTGGTTACAGTGTCCGCCCTGAGAATGGAAAGGTTGGGACTTTGATCTAGAGGGCTGTATCTTGGTCCCGATAGAGATCATTGTGGGGTGGTCAGCATTTTTTATGCTGCGGGTAGGAGCGTTAGCCTACCTATTGTATTAAAAAAACCTCTGTCGCATTATACACACACTCTCAGATTCACTGCAAGTTCAGTAGCCTACCTCTCCTCTCCAAGTTGGGCCTGAGTGATCAAGTGCGCTTACAGTATGTGTGGTCTCAATGAAATAGAGCAGGCTGCATAGGCGGAGTTGGGCATGCAAGATCAGGTGAACGTTGTGTCTCAATTAGGCCTAAATAGAGTAGCCTAGGCTATAGCATATGCATGGGCGGAGAAGCACAGGACAGTTATCTTTCCAAGGAAATTAACTTCCTAAATATGATTAGGTTATAGTTTACTACATCACCTATATTTGTCTCTGTCTGAAAATTATCCTGCTTCTGAAAGGTAAGCTATAGGCAAAATGTAGCTCAAAATAAAGTGAAAGTATTTCCTCTACTTCCAACTCTGCTCTCTTCAAACTACATCTAGCCTTTTGGCTGATATAGCCCCGTAATATGATAGCCTAATATAATGGGCCATGTGAGAATCTCTGGTAATTGAACCTATTTCTTAGGTTATATTTGTACACTTTGAAATTACCTATAGAGCGCAAAATAGCTGGCACAGTGGCTGGCAAGCGAGGCTCGTCATATACGCCTAAAGTAACATTAGAGGACTGTAGGTGTGTTCCGGACCAGGTGTTGCAGGATCCCTGTGACTGTAAAGTATGGACTCAATGCATCTCTGCTAGGCATTCAGAGTTAGGGAGATACAGTATATTGGGTTAAGGCCCTGTGATAGACTAGTGTCCTGTGTATTTGGTGTATTTGTACATCAAGCTGCCTCACACTACAGAAACAAGAAATAAACTCCAGCTCCTATGAGACGTCCCGGCTCTCACAAGCCAAGGCTCGTTCAAAGGCTTGGTCTGTTGTTTTTATGAAAAAGTTTTCATTATATCATTTTTAATCATTTTTAACCATTGGAAGTTCTGATAGCTAAGGATTCCGCGACGAGGTTAGTTTTTTCGGCTGGTAACGCAAGTTCGTGTCTTGGATTCCTGGAGAAAAGAAACAAATTGGTAGCGGTTAGCCATCACGCTAACAGAGCAAGATAACGCTAGCAGTGCTAGAGTCAAAACACCAGTGGTAGGAGTCTACGTCTGCGCTCAAATGTGCTAGATTGTGAAATTATATCCACGCAAGAGGAGGAAAATAAGGTAGAACTGATGACTGAACATAAATTCTTTGTCTGTTCTAAATGTATCATCATCAATCATATATGGCTGCTAGCTCAGCTGTAGGATAAACAAGATGTGCTTTTAAGTACTTTGATGCAGCCCAGACACATGGAATTTCAGTTCTGAATGCCTCATACAGCCAAGGGGTTGATAAGTTGGGCAATACTGACCTGATCCAATCCACTGGACTGATGGTAAGCTCAACTCCGTGGCCAGTGGGAGACTGGACACTGGCAAGGCGAAGGAGGTCGGGTGGGAGGCAGTCTGGTCAGCCTCCATATATTATAGTAGATCAGATCCAGCTATTGAACAGCTTTGCCCCGCTGGATGTGGACATACCGGCCCCGGGAGTTAGCTCTCATCCTGGGAGTACACCAACAGCCAGTAGCCATCCAGGGGCACCCGCCACAGCTCAACCGATCGCTGACCAAAAGAAACAAGGTCTTGGGGCCTCCTCCATTTCTCTGAGGTTTCCGACGCCATCCGCTGCTACTGGTACATGTGCGGCGAGTCAGGCTGGTTCAAAGCACACCCCTCCCCCCAAGGCAGGCCCGTGCTGTTCCCTCTCTTCCTTCCCCATCGGATTCCATCACAACCACCATCGCCGTGGGCAGCTTGATGGTGAGAGATTTTGTCACCCAGGCGACAGTGTCCAAGACATCAACTCCCTTCACCCCACAGATCTAGCCAACTACTCTAACATAGGCACCATTATCACTCACTTCAGATTTATTGACATTGGCTTTTGGCAATCTGAGTAACTGAAGAAGGACTACAACATACTCTTGAACACCCTTGTTTTTACAGGGAAGCAACAGAGGACATGGAAATCGTATTATGTCGCAGAGAAATAGAAGTGCAGGAAATGTAAGTAACCTAATCTATGTTCCTTTAATGCTACGAGGGTACTGTCTGCAATACTCATACGCACTGTCAAGAGTAGTAGGCTAAGGCCCAGTTCTCTGTGACATTTTAGAGACACATTTGCATACACACACCCAAGCACTCACTCATGACGAAGT
Organism: Oncorhynchus masou masou; assembly: GCF_036934945.1. Taxonomy (NCBI): domain Eukaryota; kingdom Metazoa; phylum Chordata; class Actinopteri; order Salmoniformes; family Salmonidae; genus Oncorhynchus; species Oncorhynchus masou. Next base: position 29,789,879 of record NC_088242.1, read on the forward strand.
TTTACTTTCACACACAAACGAAGCACAAAGAAGAATGAACATTAAGAGAGAGTGGACATTGAAGACAGAAAATAAGAGAAATAAGTAAAATAAATAAATTGGGACTGGAATTTACCAAAATAATGTTTAAAGGTTAAATATGTTAAATGTTAAAGTTTGAAAGCATGGGGAAATGTACAGTGGAAAATTTTATTGGAGTAATGCAGTAAAGGGGATGACAATATTATAATGTTGTTTGCATTGAAATATGATGAATGTAGACAATGTGTTTTAAGCCTATAAGAACAAGGCCGTAGGGCCTGTAGGAGTTTGATAATGAAAGGTTGTAATGATGGGATGTTTAACTTGTTGGATATCTAAGAGCTAAGGGGAGTAGTCAGTTAGGTTAGAGTAGGATTGTAATGGAGCCAAGTGGGGAATGGTAATATTAATGTTTATTTATGTTTCAAAAGATAAGGTTTTATTAACATTAAGAGTGCTAGCCTGAATTGGAAGTTGCCTGGTCTGAGCGGCTAGGAGGAGACATCCTGTCAAGGTGGGCATCCTGGGAGGAAAGGAGCGTTGTCCGCATTAGGTGTTAACCACTGTATGCGTCATCGGAGTAGGTGTCAGTCATGATGAGTTAGCAGAATGAAGAATGGAGGGTATAAAAGAGCTATGATTTTTGGGAGATGGGCACTCTCTCTGAGCTTGCTAGGAAAACCTGTCGACTGCTGAAAGAAGATTTTTGGTGTAGCTTTTTAGCCTAAAATATATTTTGGGACTTAGCCTAGTGGTTAGAGCGTTGGACTAGTAACCGGAAGGTTGCAAGTTCAAACCCCTGAGCTGACAAGGTACAAATCTGTCGTTCTGCCCCTGAACAGGCAGTTAACCCACTGTTCGTAGGCCGTCATTGAAAATAAGAAGTTGTTCTTAACTGACTTGCCGATTTGAATAAAGGTAAAACATTTTTTAAAAGATTTTTATACTCTGTTAAAGTAAAATTCTAGGTCTCCCGAGTGGTGCAGTGGTCTAAGGCACTGCATCACAGTGTTAGAGGTGTGACTACAGACCCAGGTTTGATCCCAGGCTGTGTTGCAGCCGGCTGCGACCGGGAGACCCATGAGGCGGCGCACAATTGGCTCGGTGTCATCCGGGTTAGAGGAGAGTTTGGCCGGCTGGTGTTTCCTCCGACACATTGGTGCAGCTGGCTTCTGGTTTACGCGAGCAGTGTGTCAAGAAGCAGTGTGGCTTGGCAGGGCCGTGTTTTGCAGGACACATGGCTCTTGGCCTTTGCCTCTCCCGAGTCCATATGGGAGTTGCAGCTATGGGAGAAGACTAACTGCTAATTGGATATCACAAAGAAGGGGGGGGACTATTACAATTCTAGGAGGAATCCTTAAGGTTACCTCATAGAACGAAGGTTTGGTAAAATAGTTGTTTGAGTTTTAGACGTCGTCTTAGAGTCTGATTATCCTTAGGGGGAGCCAAAAAAACTGTTTATATAGTTGTAGAAGGTAAGAAACGCTTTTTATTTTTAAATATTGTGCCTCTCATAAAATTGTAAGAAAGGATGACTTTCACTTCAGCAGCAATAAATTCATGAACTTCTTTGAGGAAAATATCATGATCATTAGAAAGCAAATTACGGACTCCTCTTTAAATCTGAGTAATCCTCCAAAGCTCAGTTGTCCTGAGTCTGCACAACTCTGCCAGGACCTAAGATCAAGGGAGACTCAAGTGTTTTAGTGCTATATCTCTTGACACAATGATGAAAATAATCATGGCCTCTAAAACTTCAAGCTGCATACTGGACCCTATCCCAACTAAACTACTGAAAGAGCTGCGTCCTGTGCTTGGCCCTCCTATGTTGAACATAATAAACGGCTGTATCAAACTCACTAAAAGTGGCAGTAATAAAGCCTCTCGAATCTATATCGAATCTTCCATTCCTCTCAAGAAAGGTTGAAAAAGCTGTTGCGCAGCAACTCACTGCCTTCCTGAAGACAAACAATGTATACGAAATGCTTCGGTCTGGTTTTAGACCCCATCATAGCACTGAGACGGCACTTGTGAAGGTGATAAATCCACCTTTCAATGGAGTCAGACCGAGGCTCTGCAACTGTCCTCGTGCTCCTAGACCTTAGTGCCGTGTTTGATACCATCAATCACCACATTCTTTTGGAGAGATTGGAAACCCAAATTGGTCTACACGGACAAGTTCTGGCCTGGTTTAGATCTTATCTGTCGGAAAGATATCAGTTTGTCTCTGTGAATGGTTTGTCCTCTGACAAAACCTTGTTCCTCAAGGTTACGTTTTAGAACCACTATTGTTTTCACTATATATTTTACCTCTTGGGGATGTCATTCGAAAACATAATGTTAACTTTCACTGCTATGCGGATGACACACAGCTGTACATTTCAATGAAACATGGTGAAGCCCCAAAATTGCCCTCGCTAGAAGCCTGTGTTTCAGACATAAAGAAGTGGATGGCTGCAAACTTTCTACTTTTAAACTCGGACAAAACAGAGATGCTTGTTCTAGGTCCCAAGAAACGAAGAGATCTTCTGTTGAATCTGACAATTAATCTGATGGTTGTACATTCGTCTCAAATAAAACTGTGAAGGACCTCGGCATTAGCCTGGACCCTGATCTCTCTTTTGACGAACACATCAAGACTGTTTCAAGTACAGCTTTTTTCCCCATCTACGTAACATTGCAAAAATCAGAAACTTTCTGTCCAAAAATGATGCAGAAAAATTAATCCATGCTTTTGTTACTTCTAGGTTAGACTACTGCAATGCTCTACTTTCCAGCTACACAGATAAAGCACTAAATAAACTTCAGTTAGTGCTAAATACGGCTGCTAGAGTCCTGACTAGAACCAAAAAAATTGATCTTATTACTCCAGTGCTAGCCTCCCTACACTGGCTTCCTGTTAAGGCAAGGGCTGATTTAATGGTTTTACTGTTAACCTAAAGCATTACATGGCCTTCTCCTACCCATCTCTCCGATTTGGTCCTGCCGTACATACCTACACGTACGCTACGGTCACAAGATGCAGGCCTCCTAATTGTCCCTAGAATTTCTAAGCAAACAGCTGGAGGCAGGGTTTTCTCCTATAGAGCTTCATTTTTATGGAATGGTCTGCCTACCCATGTGAGAGACGCAGACTCGTTCTCAATCTTTAAGTCTTTACTGAAGACTCATCTCTTCAGTAGGCCATATGATTGAGTGTAGTCTGGCCCAGGAGTGTGAAGGTGAACGGAAAGGCTCTGGAGCAACGAACCGCCCTTGCTGTCTCTGCCGGCCGGGTCCCCTCTCTCCACTGGAATTCTCTGCCTCTAACCCTATCACAGGGGCTTAGGGGTGCGTCACTTGAGTGGGTTGAGTCACTGACGTGGTCTTCCTGTCTGGGTTGGCTTCCCCCCCTTGGGTTGTGTCGTGGCGCAGATCTTTGTGGGCTATACTCGGCCTTGTCTCAGGATGGTAAGTTGGTGATTGAAGATATCCCTCTAGTGGTGTGGGGGCTGTGCTTTGGAAAAGTGGGTGGGGTTATATCCGGCCTGTTTGGCCCTGTCTGGGGGTATCATCGGATGGGGCCATCGGATGGGGTCTCCTGACCCCTTCTGTCTAAGCCTCCAGTATTTATGCTGCAGTAGTTTGTGTCGGTGGGCTAGGGTCAGTCTGTTATATCTGGAGTATTTCTCCTGTCTTATCCAGTGTCCTGTGTGAATTTAAGTATGCTCGCTCTAATTTTGTCTCTCTCTCTCTCGGAGGACCTGAGCCCTAGGACCATGCGTTAGGGCTACCTGGCATGATGACTCCTTGCTGTCCCCAGTCCTGGCCTTGCTGTCCCCAGTCCTGGCCGTGCTGCTGCTCCAGTTTCAACTGTTCTGCCTGCGGCTATTGAACCCTGACATGTTCACCGGACGGGCTACCTGTCCCAGACATGCAGTTTTCAACTCTCTAGAGACAGCAGGATTGGTAGAGATACTCTCAATGATTGGCTATGAAAAGCCCACTGACATTTACTCCTGATGTGCTGACTTGTTGCACCCTCGACAACTACTGTGATTATTATTATTTGACCATGCTAGTCATTTATGAACATTTGAACATCTTGGCCATGTTCTGTTATAATCTCCACCCGGCACAGCCAGAAGAGGACTGGCCACCCCGTATAGCCTGGTTCCTCTCTAGGTTTTGGTCTTTCTAGTTTTTCCTAGCCACCTTGTTTCTACACCTGCATTGCTTGCTGTTTGGGGTTTTAGGCTGGGTTTCTGTACAGCACTTTGATATATCAGCTGATGTAAATAAATTTGATTTGAAAAAAATAAATACATTTGATAATAGACAAAAACGTTTTATTGGCACTCCCCAACAGGGGTATAGTTAAGGGCACTGAAGGTGGTCTATCAATTTATTTTACTGTACATTTTTGCTCATCATTAATTTGTGATATTGATTTGTGATTGATCGACTTATTTGTGATGTTTTATGCCCGTTTCTGGAATTTTGAATAAACGTGCTATATTGTTCTGAAACCCTGTGTCATCAAAGAGTCATACAAGTGCATGTCGTTTTACTCTAGGTTTCTGAAGAAGGCTTGATTATTTGAGGATCTCTAGCTCATTTTCTTGGTTAATTATTCCATCGGGAACCAGAGTAGCTGGTAAAAAGGAACGTAACCTGATACCCAACCATAGTTACTGAGTGCATTGGTAGGACTCTTAGTGAGGAGTGTCTCTAGGCTAAAGCCAGAGCAGAACGACCCTCTCATGGTGTGCCAAGGTTGAAAGTCTGTCCCGGGAGATCCTGTGAAGTAGTCGAGTTATACGATTCAGGGAGCATAGGCACTCAACTTCGGGGATAGTCTAAGGACAGTCCCTAGCTGTAGACCAGCTCAGTGATAAGGCAGAGCAGCATCTATCAGATCTGTAGGGATTAATGAGGATTGGGTAGGCAGGGGCGAGTTGAATTGTTAATCCTGCAGAAGTGGTGTTTTAGCTTTTGACAGCACATAATTGAAATAATGAAATGGACAACTTATTAAACATCAGAAAAAAAATAATTTTCTTGCCATCTCTGAAACACACTTAGATACTTGATTTGATGATGAAGAAGTAGCTTCTGCTTACATGTTTATAGAATATATAGGAAAGACAAATGCAAATGGAGCAGGTGTTGCCATGTCGGTTCAGAGTCATATTCCTGGCTGAGAGAGGATTTAATGTCAGATGTTGTGGAAGTAATATGCTACAGGTTCATCTACCTCACCTAAAGCATATTCTCATAGGAAGTTGCTATATACAATCAAGTGCTAAAAGGCAATATTTGTAACCAGTGCCTGCAGTCTGGTTCAAGTCATCAGTTAATCTACCAGGGATTTTGTTTAAAGAACAAGAACTAAATCATCCACATGTATTGATCACATCTTTACTAATATTGCAGAAATCTGCTCTAAAGCAGTAGTCACACCCATTGGATGTAGTGATCATAACTTAACAGCTATATCTAGGAAAAACAAGTTAGCCTAGACAATCTGATGAGTGACAATATTAGGCCTATCAGTTGTCAAATTGTCCATGAAGAGATGGCCGCATCTGGTAATTGACAGATGCAGGGAAAGGAACATCGCTTTATCAAATCCTCCTTCAGTCACATGCAGGTAAAACATTGTGATTTCTATATAGTATTTGATTGAGCATATTCTGCCAAATATCGCTCAGATTTCAAGAGGTGCAGCTCTTTTTCCAAATTGCACTTTTTCCAAGAATATCTGTGCTGTCCATGCATTCAGCACATGAACACTCGCCCGGCAACATTGCTCTGCCTACTATAAGCAAAAACAAGTAACATAATAAACTTTAACATTTTAAACATGTTAATCTGTCGTCAATGGCTGAATGGGAGCTAGAAACCAGATAGAAACAGATAATGGTGCATGTGATATCAAAACCAAGTACCTGCTCAATGGCTTTCCATATCTGGGAAAAGATTAGACAAGTTGTTTGCAAAGAAGACTAGCCTGCTCCGAACAGTGAACAAACAAAGGCGGGAGCTGTCCTCCTCCGTGCTGTATCGGCTGTCGTGGGTGAAGAGGACCAAAGTGCAGCATGGTACATGTTCATGATGTATATTTATTTTAACTCAGAACACTACAATCAAAATAACAAAAAAATACACCAACACGAAACAGTTCTGTCTGGTACAGAGACAGAAAACAACTACCCACAAACACAGGTAGGAACAGGCTACCTAAGTATGGTTCTCAATCAGAGACAACGATTGCCAGCTGCCTCTGATTGGGAACCATACCAGGCCAAACACATAGAAATAGAAAACCTAGACTACAAAACATAGAATGCCCACCCAACTCACACCCTGACCAAACTAAAACAGAGATATAAAAAAGGAACTAAGGTCAAGACGTGACACGCGCAAACCATACCAGAAACTCCACATCAGTGATGGAGAGCGGTAAACACTCATGGTGACAAGATGTAAAAGACATAAGAGTGTTTGCATCCTCAGCTCCATGCATCCCATGGGTCTAGCATGTGAGCTTTGTGAGAACCACATGAACGCCAAGAAAGAAGCTACAGCCACAAAGCAGGCCGCAGGTCCTGCTATCCCTCTTTCCCAAGCACCACAGCTCCCACTCGGGGAAAAATAAGACACAATGTCAAGGCTGCAGGTTCACACAAAACAATGCCCATGAAAACTGTGTGCAGTGCAACTGATCTGTTTGTAGGGCTTGCTCACACAAAGCCCTGAAGATCAGTGCTCACTCTGGACCCGAAGCATATTGATTAAAGACGAAAAGCACAGGTACATGAGCATTACAATCAACAAATGACTGATTTTATTTCTTGTCATTAATATTTTTCTACTAATATTACTTTATGCAATTAATTATTTTCAATTGTTCATGCACTGGTGCTTTTGTTTAAGAATACAGCAAATCATTTCACCTGAGCACCTAGCTGGTTATATTAATATTTTTTTAGATAATTTATTTTTTCCCGCTTTTTCTCCCCAATTTTGTGATATCCAACTGGTAGTTATGATCTTGTCTCATCACTGCAACTCCACAATGGGCTCGTGAGAGGCAAAGGTTGAGTCATGCGTCCTCTGAAACATGACCCGCCAAGCTGCGCTGCTTCTTTATACCTGCTCGCTTAACTCGGAAGCCAGCCGCACCAACGTGTCAGAGGAAACACTGTTCAACCCCAGGAAGAATTGATCCCTCAGCACTGCGACGCAGTGTGCGACTCGAGAGGCACCATATTATTATTTATATCATTTTTTGAATTTCTAATTTGTCAAAAGAAGCTGTAGCTGGACTATATTAATTACTATAACTCTATTACTAATCAAATGGATTACACTGTAATTATCATGACACAAGGCGAGACCCAGATGCAGACACAGAAGGCAGATGGTTGGAGTCTTACAATGTTTATTAATCCAAAAGGAGTAGGCAAAAAAATGGTTGTGGACAGGCAAAAGGTCAAAACTAGTTCAGAGTCCAGGAGGAATATAGTGGCAGACAGTATCACGACTTCCACCGAAGTCGGTCTCTCCCCTTGTTCGGGCGGCGTTCGGTGGTCGGCGTCGCCGATCCACCTTTCATTTTCCATTTCTTTTGTCTTGTCTTCCCACACACCTGGTTCCAATTCCATAATTCCATATTGTGTATTTAACCCTCTGTTTCCCCCATGTCCTTGTCCGGAATTGTTTATTGTAAGTGTTGGTGCACGTTATGTCTGGCATGTGAAGTGTTTTTGACCCATTGTATATATTTATTGTTTTTTGTTCACAGTGATTTTTAATATTAAACTGCACCGTGGTAAAGCAGTTTTTGCAGTCTTTGCTCTCCTGCACCTGACTTCTCTGACTTCTCTGCCGCCAGTACGCACTCATTCCAGACAGTTTGAAAGGTCAAGGCAGGCAGAAAGGTCAGGCAGGCGGGTGCAGAGTCCAGAAACAGGCAAGGGTCAAAACCGGGAGGGCTAGAAAAAGCAGGAAAACGGGAAAAATGCTGGTTGATTTGAAAAACATACAAGAAGAACTGGTACAGAGACACAGGAAACACAGGGATAAATACACTGGAGAAAATAAGTGACACCTGGAGGGAGTGGAGACAATCACAGGGACAGGTGAAACAGATCAGCGCGTGACTTGTAATGTTTAAATTGTATGGGAAATAAAAATAGACTATAGGCCTAAAATTAGACAAAACATATCCTTGACTCTTTTTTATTGTTCCATTAATATTTTTTCATGCAATGAATAATTTACAATAGTTAATGCACTATTTTTCAAGCATTTATTTATTAACTATGTTTGCGCTCCTTGCAGGTTGATATGCATCTGATGCATATGCTGAAGGGGAAGACCGGCAAGGTTCGCTAGCAGGTACTTATAATGCTGAAAGGGCAGGCGGATCTAGTGTTAAACCACTTGACCAATTCTTAAAACAATGAGACTCCCTAAATCTCTCTCAGATTATTACCAATCCCACAAGGTATGACAGCAAACACCTAGAAAAGGCTACTCTCTGATGTCATCCTCACAAATAATCCTGACAGGTATCAGTCTGATGCTTTCTGTAATGACCTTAGTGATCACTGTTTTACGGACTGTGTTCGCAATGGCTGCTCAGTTAAACGACCTGTCCTGATTTGTCATAGACGCTTCCTTAAAAACTTTATAAGAATATTTTGAAGATAAATACACAACGCAGAGGATGAGAAGACTAAAAACTAGAGTACTAACGGTCAATAGGGAATTGTAAATAGGAGTTGGGTCTCAGTTCAACAGCTGTTTAGAATCTGTGGAATGTCACTCCTGAACTCAGAGCTACGTGTGCTATGTTCTGTAGTAGGGAGCAGGATACTTGTTATTTGGCCATTGGCCAAATTGTACTGCAAGGACTTCTGTTTGGTCAACATCAGGCTAGATTGGGGGGGTTATAAATGACATCCTGTTCCTTTGTTCGGTGGAGAAAAGCTGAGGACAGGGGAGAATGAACATCTACCTCCCAGCATAACATCTTGATTTGTCCTTCTCAAATAAACCTATTTTTTCTCCCCCTGATTTGCTTTGGAGTTTGTGTTATTGAAGGATAACATCAATTGCTAACACCTTTAATGAGCAAGCTTTCATTCATGACCTGGCCTCTGTGATTTGGTATAGAATCAGCTTGATACATTCTGTTGAAGATGCTAGGAAACTCTTTTTTATATTTTCAGTGGTATTTTTAACAAGCACACCTCCATAAAGAAAATTTGAATTATAAACAGGTTCAGTGCCTGGTTTTACCGTGATCTGGCAGTTAATCAACCTCATTAACATCATTTGGCAAAAGGCTTGCCACACAAATACTCTGACTGACTGGCTGAAGTTCAGGCAAATGAAAATAAGTGCACTCAGGGTATCCGGAAGGCCAAAGTTAGTTAATTTAAGGAGCCGTTCTATCTCTGTGGGTATAAACCCAAGAAGTTCTCGGAAACGGTGAAAGACCTGGAGAATAAACCCTCCTCCTCACAGCTGCCTATTTCCCTTAATGTTGATGATGTGGTTGTTGCTGACAAGAACCACATGGCTGAGGTCTTTAATCCCCACTTCATTAAGTCTGTATTCCTATTTGACTTAGTCATGCCTCCTTGCCCGTTGAACACTTCCTCATCTCCCAGCCCTTCTAATGCGATTATCCCTGATGCACTTCCCTCTTTCCCCCCCCCCTGCCCCGTTACACAGCTTCTCCCTGCAGGCTGTTGCTGAGTCTAAGGTACTAGAGGAGCTCCTTAAACTTGACCCCAAAAAACATCTGCGTCGGATGGTTTAGATCCTTCCTTCTTTAAGGTTTCTGCTACTACAGTGGTTCATCAAGAGCTTTATACCGCAACAGTTTGTGGCATATGGTGGTAAACTGCGTAATTCTGTCCCCGCACCACACTATCACAAGGGGGTGTTAGAGCACTGATCTGTCAGTAGTTTAAACGGTGGTAAAATGTTGGGGTTTTTCACACCGAGGCGAGCTATTAGACTATATTTTGGTAAATGAATGGAGGTGTGCATGTTTCAGTCTGAGTCTCTCTTCTCTGGCACTTAGTGTCCTGCATCAGGCAACAACAACAAAAATAGCTGGTGAGTGTTGAGATAGAGCTTGGGTAAATACAATGACGGAATTATAGATATGAGGATAGGGAGGGGAAAAAATTTGCCCATAATTTGAAGACCTGAGTTACTTAATTTCTTTATTTTTTTTATGAAATGTACTAGTTAATTTAGGCAATTTAATATATTCGTTTTGACTTGGCCTATTTAATAGGTTATTTTGCAGCATAAAGCTATATTTGTCAGCATAAAGCTGAGTGACTCAGTCATTCGTGGCTTTGGATCAAAATAAATCATTACATTAAAGAAATGCTTTGACCAGGTTAATCTGCTCATGTTGTGTGTGTGTGTGTGTGTCTGTGTATATGTTCAATTTTCTGTGACATTGTGGTTACAATGAAGAATGGAAACAAAATAAATCAAATACATCTTCTTCAAAATGAATAATCAGATGTGTGTTGCAAGCTTGTCATTTGTCCTTTCTTTGTAAAATTGTAAGATTTTTTCTGTTTTTTTTTAGACAACACAAAACATGCACATACAAATGACAACTTCCCAGACCTCACTCTCTGCCACATTACATATACATTTTAGTCATTTAGCAGATACTCTTATCCAGAGCTACTTACTACTTAAAATGCATACATTTTCATGCTCTTTTCATACTGCTACCCTGTGGGAATTGTACCCTGGCCTTGTAAGCACCATGATCTACATACTGAGCTACACAGGGCACAAGGCCTCAAACACCCACGCACTTCCAACATTTGGATGATAAAGCAGAATTTGGATTGATTTTCAGTTTTTAAGTATACACTTTTTTTAGATGACGGATGAGAAAAGTATCATCCAACCAATAGGGTATCTCATTGCATCCTTATATGTCATGTCTTGAAATATGCAGACAGACGGATTCAAAGTTAATTTCCATTGTAATACTTCTGACAGCCACATTTTTAACACCGTCCATAACTTTTGGACCTTATACAATTCCCAGAAGGCATGGATTATTATAACCTGAACCTGGTAATCAAATGTAAATTGCTGCAGGGCTAAGACCTATGGGTTTAATCTTCTGAATGAAGGATTATATTGAAGATAGAAGCCACCTCTTAATAAATGTTTTAGTTGCGAGAGCTCCGAGACCCTTTACCCAACAAAATAATACATTAATTTCAACATTCCCACCTCCATTAATTTACAAAAGGATAGTCTAACAGCGTGGCTAGGTGTGATAAAAATCCCCCAATTTGTGCCACAAGTCTAGACGACCGATAGATGCTGCGGTCAGAGTTGAGTCCTATTGTAAAGTGGCAAACTTGCAATAAATTTAAGGCTTTAGTCCTCTAAAGTTGTACATTTGTAAATCAATATCACAGACCTGATTTGCCCTAACAAAAGAAATGCATCGACCATTACAAATATATATTGTAGCAAGAGGAGAGAAACTGTATATGGTGAAGACAATCAGAAAGAATGTGTCTGTAACCCTGCATTATAATATAACTTGTTTTGAACGAAAGCCAGGAATTAGTGAGTTACTCAGCCCTGCGCTTGGGGTCCTGCTTCTGTTGTCTATTTGAGTGTTTGTTTAATATCCTACTGATTCTGTGATCACCAAGCCGCGAAATGTTAGATAAAGAAAATTGTTATGCTATATTAAAAACTTCACAATTTTGTTTCATTAGACCAGACTCGCTGGTATTACTTCTAATTTATTTAGTGTTGTTTACACTGTTCCAAACGGGCAGAAATGTTTTATTGTAATCTAACAGCACCTGTTTGTCATGCAACATTTCACCTATTTCACATGATATACCTAAAATACTTATATCCACTAGATTAAATAGTCAAATTTTTCCTTTCGATTATTTAATGAACCATTATCATGTTGTTTCAAGTTATCCCTTTGGAGCACATGCAAAAGCGATTTGGAGTTGTTGCGCTGGAGACTAAATGTATAACAATTTAATTTGAATGAACGGAATGAGGAGAATGAAGAAGAAAAAGGTGATTGAATTTAGAACAATAGTGCTCTTCGTCTGTCCCCGCATGCACACAAAAAAGTGTATATCTTTTGTTTCACATCAATGATGTCGCTCTTGCTGCTGGTGATTCTCTGAACCACCTCTACACAGATGACACCATTCTATATAATGTAGTTCTGGCCCTTCTTTGGACACTGTGTTAACCTCTTGAAACTCTGGGGGCAGTATTTCATTTTTGGATGAAAAACGTTCCCGTTTTAAACAAGATATTTTGTCACAAAAAGATGCTCGACTATGCATACATTAATAGATTTGGAAAGACAACACTCTGAAGTTTCCAGAACTGCAAAGATATTGTCTGTGAGTGCCCCAGAACAGGAGCTACAGGCAAAACCAAGATGAAACTGCAACCAGGAAATGAGCAGGATTTTTGAGGCTCTGTTTTTCATTGTCTCCTTATATGGCTGTGAATGCGACAGGAATGAGCCAGCCCTATCTATCGTTTCCCCAAGGTGTCTGCAGCATTGTGACGTATTTGTAGGCATATCATTGGAAGATTGACCATAAGAGACTACATTTGCCAGGTGTCCGCCCGGTGTCCTCCGTCGAAATTGGTGCGTCATTTTCAGCTGCTGGTATTTTTCCATGGGATTCTGAGACGAAAGCAGGCTTCCACGAACGGCAAGAGATATGTGAAAAAACACGTTGAGGATTGATTCTAAACAACGTTTGCCATGTTTCGGTCGATATTATGGAGTTAATTTGGAAAAAGTTTGACGTTTTGGTGACTGAATTTTTGGTTCGTTTCGGTAGCCAAATGTGATGTACAAAACGGAGCGATTTCTCCTACACAAAGATTCTTTCAGGAAAACTGAACATTTAATATGTAACTGAGAGTCTCCTCATTGAAAACATCTAAAGTTCTTCAATGGTAAATGATTTTATTTATTTGGTTATCTGGTTTTTGTGAAAATGTTGCGTGCTAAATGCTACGCAAAATGCTAAGCTAGCTAGCAATACTCTTACACAAATGCTTGATTTGCTATGGTTCAAAAGCATATTTTGAAAATTTGAGATGACAGTGTTGTTAAGAAAAGGCTAAGCTTGAGAGCAGGCATATTAGTTTCATTTCATTTGCGATTTTCAGAAATCGTTAACATTGCGTTATGGTAATGAGCCTGAGGCTGTATTCACGATCCCGGATACGGGATGGGTAGTATCAAGAAGTTTTAACTAACCTCCAGACGAGCTTCAATGCCATACAAGTCTCCTTCCGTGGCCTCCAACTGCTCTTAAATGCAAGTAAAACTACATGCATGCTCTTCAACCGTTCGCTGCCCTCACCTCCCCTCCCATCCAGCATCACTACTCTGGACGATTCTGACTTAGAATATGCGGACAACTACAAATACCTAGGTGTCTGGTTAGACTGTGAACTCTCCTTCCAGACTCACATTAAGCATCTCCAATCCAAAATTAAATCTGCTTCCTATTTCACAACAAAGCATCCTTCACTCATGCTGCCAAACATACCCTCATAAAACTGACTATCCTACCAATCCTTGACTTCTGCGATGTCATTTACAAAATAGTCAACAACACTCTACTCAGCAAGTTGGATGCAGTCAATCACAGTGCCATCTGTTTTGTCACCAAAGCCCCATATACTACCCACCACTGCGACCTGTATGCTCTCGTTGGCTGGCCCTCACTTCATATTTGTTACCAAACCCACTGGCTCCAGGGTATCTATAAGTCTTTGCTAGGTAAAGCCCCACCTTATCTCAGCTCACTGGTCACCATAGCAGCACCCACCTGTAGCACGCGCTCCAGCAGGTATATCTCACTGGTCACCCCCAAAGTCAATTCCTCGTTTGGCCGCTTTTCCTTCTAGTTCTCTGCTGCCAATGACTGGAACGAATTGCAAAAATCACTGGAGCTGTAGACTCATATCTCCCTCACTAACTTTAAGCATCAGCTGTCAGAGCAGCTCACAGATCATTGCACCTGTACATAGCCCATCTGTAAACAGCCCATGCAACTACCTCATCCCCATATTGTTTTGTTTTTTTGCTTCTTTGCACCCCAGTATCTCGACTTGCACATTCATCTTCTGCACATCTATCACTCCAGTGTTAATGCTAAATTCGAATTACGTCACCACTACGGCCTATTTATTGCCTTACCTCCCTAATCTTATTTCATTTGCACACACTGTATATAGACTTTTTTCTATTGTGTTATTGACTGTACGTTTGTTTATTCCATGTGTAACTCTGTGTTGTTGTTTGTGTCGCACTGCTTTGCTTTATCTTGGCCAGGTCGCAGCTGTAAATGAGAACTTGTTCTCAACTGGCCTACCTAGTTAAATAAAGGTGAAATAAAAAAAATAAAAAAGAAGTAACGTATTTTCCAGACCTAAGTTAATTAATGTATGTGTTTTATTTATAAAATGTACTTGTGGAATGTTACCGAGTAGATAACAAGAATAGAAAGAAGCATCTGGTGGCAGAGAGTCAGGCTGAGAATGGAGTGAACATGCACTGTTCTGTAAGTACGCAACAATGTTGTGGGCCAGGTGTAAATGTTTTAGAAACCTTTCCAATAAATTGGAACACAAAAGAAGCCATCCAGCCTTGATGGGCTATCAGCAATTCAATAGACACTTGCAGAGTTCAGGGACTTTACATTTATTAATGGATGTTTGTGAGACATGTGTCACGACTTCCGCCGAGGTCGGTCCCTTTCCTTGCTTGGGCGGTGTTCGGCGGTCGACGTCACCGGTCTTCTTGCCATCGCCGATCCACCTTTCATTTTCCATTTGTTTTTTCTTGTTTTCTGGCACACCTGGTTTGCATTCCCTCATTACTCGTCTTGCATATAACCCTCTGTTTCCCACCATGTCTGTGTGTGGAATTGTTATGTGTAAAAATGTATGTGTACTCCAGGCTGGTTTGCGGCAGGTTATTGTAACCCGTGTGTGTTTAGTTTTCTGAGTGCCGTGTTTTGTTCGCCTCAATAAAGGGCTCCGTTTGCTAACCATTTCTGCTCTCCTGCGCCTGACTTCCCTGCAGACAGTTACGTACTCCTTTACAGCCTGTCACTTTACCCATCACTTTGCATAACCCATCACATACACTGTTTTCTAACTACATCTGGATTTTCATTTTATTTAACCTTTATTTAACTAGGCAAGTCCGTTAACCTCACTAGGGTACGTGGGACGTCCCACCTGGCCAACATCCATGCAGAGCGCCAAGTTCAAAAACAGAAATACTCATTCTAAAAATTCATAAAACATACAAGTGTTGTACATAGGTTTAAAGATTAACGTCTTGTTAATCCAACCACGGTGTCAGATTTCAAAAAGGCTTTACGTCGAAAGCATACCATGCGATGATCTGAGAACAACGCCCTGCAGACAAATCATTACAAACAGTAACCAGCCAAGTAGAAGAGTTAAACAAGTCAGAAATAGAGATACAATTAATCACTTACCTTTGATGATCTTCATATGGTTGCACTCAGAAGACATTCATTTACTCAATGAATGTTTGTTTTGTTCGATAAAGTCTCTCTTTATATCCAAAAAACATTTTGTTCGCGTGTTTTCTTCAGTAATCCACAGGCTCAAACGCAGTCCCAACAGGCAGACAAAAAATCCAAATAGTATCCGTAAAGTTTGTAGAAACATGTCAAAATATGTTTATAATCATACCTAAGGTTGTTTTTAGCCTAAATAATCGATAATATTTCAACCGGACAATAACATTGTCAATGTAAAAGGTAAACAAGAAAGGCTCGCTCTCGGGTCGGGCTCATGAAAAAGCTCTATGACACTGTAGGGTCCAGTCATTCAGACTGGTCTTACTCCCTCATTTTTCAGAAAACAAGCCTGAAACAATTTCTAAAGACTGTTGACATCTAGTAGAAGGCATGGGAAGTGCAATTTGAGTCCTAAGTCAATGGATACTGTAAAGGCATTCAATAGAAAACTACAAAATTAAAAAAAATCCTACTTCCTGGATGGATTTTCTCAGGTTTTCGCCTGCCAAATCAGTTCTGTTAAACTCACAAACATTATTTTAACAGTTGGAAAATTGAGTGTTTTCTATCCAAATGATATGCATATTCTAGCTTCTGGGCCTGAGTAGCAGGCAGTTTACTTTGGGCACGCTTTTCATCCAAACTTCCAAATGCTGCCCCCTACCCTAGTGGAGTTAAGAACAAATTCTTATTTACAATGATGGTCCACCCCGGCCAAACCCAGACGATGGTGGGACAATTGCTCACCGCCCTATGGGACGCCCAATCACAGCCAGTGGTGATACAGCCTGAAATCGAACCAGGGTCTGTAGTGATGCCTCTAGCACTGAGACTCAGTGCCTTAGACCGCTGTGTCACTCAGGGGCCCCATGACAAATTTCTAAGGGAATGAATATCACTGAATGACAAAAATATTGTAATAAAGTAGGCTAATTCAATTGAACGCATCACATTGTTGCTTTCTGAAACACCCAAAGTCATCCAATTGTTATAATAGGATTTGAAGCAATAGCCCGCATGTGGTCAAGTATTTCAGCACTGTTTGCGCTGAAAGAGAGGCCATCAGTAAAACATTGTGTTGTTTGGTAAAACTAGGTTAATTAAAAACCTTGGAATATGCTCTTTCAGATAGGGTACAGCAATCAAAACATCTGGCCTGCATGGACCTCTGTAGGATTATTTGGAAAAGTAAGCAAGCACCAACAAGCTTCATAAAGGCGCTCTCAAAGATGCCCTCTGATGGTCAAATTAGCATCAATAGCAACAATGGCTGACAGTAAAATGTGACTCACCACCTGGATTCGGTCTGATGTAGCAAAATTTGAAATTGTGTTTTTTACATTGGATAAAATTAGAGACTCAGAGCTACAAAATGATATATCATACACTGCATTTGAGGAACAATGGGAAAGTCATTGAAAGGTGATCAATTTGTAAACTCACTTTTGAGAAAATCGCTTTTGAATGTTTTGGTATTTAGTGAAGAGCTCTGCTTTGTCTACACCCATTCAGCATGGTTCACTCCCTCTTAAGCTTAAGCCTCACCCATCCCGTTTCGCTCTCTGAGCGTTCAGAACGCACACTTGACGCTCTGGCCGATGATTTGTTTAGTATGGATAACATGAAACCAGCCAAATCATCTGCTGTTTTTTTTGCAGACATTTACTGACACCAGCCATATTCAACGGGTGTTGTACACTTTAGCTTAAGACATGTATCTAGCTAGCTAGGTAAACAATGAACTTAGCTAAGTAAACAAAATGTACGCTAACACATATCACGTAATGTTAGCTAACAAGCCAGCCAGCTAACTTTAGCTAGTTAAACAACAATGAACACAGTGCCAAATCATGTCGTTACTACCCTGCATGAATATGCTGGGAATTAGGTTCAATGTTAGATAGGTAACATTAGGCTCTAACTAGAAAAGAAAATGTCTCTGGGATACGAATAATAACGTCAGCTATGGAGCCAGCCAGCTAATGTTAGCTAGCTAGCTAACAGTACACTTTAGCTAAAGACATGTAGCTATCTAGCCAGGTAAACAATGAACCTAGATAGGCAAACAAAGTTTAATATCACACACGTCATGTAACGTTAGCTAACGATCCAGCCAGCTAACATTAGCTAGTTAAACAACAATGAACACAGTGCCAAATCATGTCATATCCCAGAGCAAATGGCTAGCTAGCTAACACTACACTTGAGCTTGAAATGATGTAGTCTGGAGACCGGTGTCCTTAGCTATCATACTCTAATTCCATTGATTTCAAAACTTGATCCTCCAGAAAGTGGAGAGCAACACTTATGCAGCTCCACGACACAATGCATTTTAAAAAGCCGCGGTCGACAGGATTACCAACACAGACTGACCAGCTCAAATAGACAGAAGCCCTCTATATGGCAGACCAATCCGAACTCCTCTCTCAGCATGTCCAGCCCACTCATTATCTCAGCCAATCATGGCTAGTTGGAAGGTTGCTATCTTTTTCTGTGGCTAAACCAACACGGCTCGTAATTTAACAGTTTTATTTGTGTTTGCTGATGGCATACAAGTTTGTTATTAAGGCACACGAAAGTTCACATGTTTGAGAAGGCATTTCTGCCAAAAAAAGGCATTTTGATAATATATTTTTTTATGTTCAAATGGCTCTCCTGTTAAGTCATGACTTGCGACATACACCTAGCTTCCTGAATTGGGGATCCACTGATCCACTGTATCATTGCCAAGGCGATCTCCAAGGCCATTGCCAAGGCGATCTCTCGCGCCGACAGAGATGGCCGCCTCACTTCGCGTTCCTAGGAAACTATGCAGTTTTTTGTTTTTTTTTACGTGTTATTTCTTACATGAGTACCCCAGGTCATCTTAGGTTTCATTACATACAGTCGAGAAGAACTACTGAATATAAGAGCAGCGTCAACTCACCATCAGTACGACCAAGAATATGACTTTCACGAAGCGGATCCTGTGTTCTGCCTTTCCCCCAGGACAACGGAATGGATCCCAGCCGGCGACCCAAAAAAACGACTTCGTAAAAGAGGGAAACGAGGCGGTCTTCTGGTCAGACTCCGGAGACGTGCACATCGTGCACCACTCCCAAGTATTCTTCTCGCCAATGTCCAGTCTCTTGACAACAAGGTTGATGAAATCTGAGCAAGGGTAGCATTCCAGAGGGACATCACAGACTGTAACGTTCTTTGCTTCACGGAAACATGGCTCACTGGAGAGACGCTATCGGAGTCGGTGCAGCCAGCTGGTTTCTCCACGCGTCGCGCCGACAGAAACAAACATCTTTCTGGTAAGAAGAGGGGAGGGGGCGTATGCCTTATGGCTAACGAGACATGGTGTGATCACAAAAACATACAGGAACTCAAATCCTTCTGTTCACCTGATTTAGAATTCCTCACAATCAAATGTCGACCGCATTATCTACCAAGAGATTTCTCTTCGATTATAATCACAGCCGTATATATTCCCCCCCCAAGCAGACACATCGATGGCTCTGAACAAACTTTATTTGACTCTTTGCAAACTGGAATCCATACATCCTGAGGCTGCATTCATTGTAGCTGGGGATTTTAACAAGGCTAATCTGAAAACAAGACTCCCTAAATTGTATCAGCATATCGATTGCGCAACCAGGGCTGGCAAAACCTTGGATCATTGCTATTCTAACTTCCGCGACACATATAAGGCCCTGCCCCTCCCTCCTTTCGGAAAAGCTGAACATGACTCAATTTTGATGATCCCTGCCTACAGACAGAAACTAAAACAAGAAGCTCCCACGCTGAGGTCTGTCCAACGCTGGTCCGACTAATCTGATTCCCCACTCCAAGACTGCTTCCATCACGTGAACTGGGATATGTTTCGTATTGCGTCAGACAACAACATTGACGAATACGCTGATTCGGTGTGCGAGTTCATTAGAACGTGCGTTGAAGATGTCGTTCCCATAGCAACGATTAAAACATTCCAAAACCAGAAACCAGCAGCATTCGCGTGAAACCGAAAGCGCGAACCACTGCTTTTAATCAGGGCAAGGTGACCGGAAACATGACGGAATACAAACAGTGCAGCTATTCCCTCCGCAAGGCAATCAAACAAGCTAAGCGTCAGTATAGAGACAAAGTAGAATCTCAATTCAACGGCTCAGACACAAGAGGTATGTGGCAGGGATTACAGTCAATCACGGATTACAAAAAGAAAACCAGCCCCGTCACGGACCAGGATGTCTTGCTCCCAGGCAGACTAAATAACTTTTTTGCCCGCTTTGAGGACAATACAGTGCCACTGACACGGCCTGCAACGAAAACATGCGGACTCTCCTTCACTGCAGCCGAGGTGAGTAAAACATTTAAACGTGTTAACCCTCGCAAGGCTGCAGGCCCAGACGGCATCCCCAGCCGCGCCCTCAGAGCATGCACAGACCAGCTGGCTGGTGTGTTTACGGACATATTCAATCAATCCCTATCCCAGTCTGCTGTTCCCACATGCTTCAAGAGGGCCACCATTGTTCCTGTTCCCAAGAAAGCTAAGGTAACTGAGCTACAGGACTACCGCCCCGTAGCACTCACTTCCGTCATCATGAAGTGCTTTGAGAGACTAGTCAAGGACCATATCACCTCCACCCTACCTGACACCCTAGACCCACTCCAATTTGCTTACCGACCAAATAGGTCCACAGACAATGCAATCTCAACCACACTGCACACTGCCCTAACCCATCTGGACAAGAGGAATACCTATGTGAGAATGCTGTTCATCGACTACAGCTCGTCATTTAACACCATAGTACCCTCCAAGCTCGTCATCAAGCTCGAAACCCTGGGTCTCGACCCCGCCCTGTGCAACTGGGTACTGGACTTCCTGATGGGCCGCCCCCAGGTGGTGAGGGTAGGCAACAACATCTCCACCCCGCTGATCCTCAACACTGGGGCCCCATAAGGGTGCGTTCTGAGCCCTCTCCTGTACTCCCTGTTCACCCAAGACTGCATGGCCATGCACGCCTCCAACTCAATCATCAAGTTTGCGGACGACACAACAGTGGTAGGCTTGATTACCAACAACGACGAGACGGCCTACAGGGAGGAGGTGAGGGCCCTCGGAGTGTGGTGTCAGGAAAATAACCTCACACTCAACGTCAACAAAACTAAGGAGATGATTGTGGACTTCAGGAAACAGCAGAGGGAACATCCCCCTATCCACATCGATGGAACAGTCGTGGAGAGGGTAGTAAGTTTTAAGTTCCTTGGCATACACATCACAGACAAACTGAATTGGTCCACCCACACAGACAGCATCGTGAAGAAGGCGCAGCAGCACCTCTTCAACCTCAGGAGGCTGAAGAAATTCGGCTTGTCACCAAAAGCACTCACAAACTTCTACAGATGCACAATCGAGAGCATCCTGGCGGGCTGTATCACCGCCTGGTACGGCAACTGCTCCGCCCACAACCGTAAGGCTCTCCAGAGGGTAGTGAGGTCTGCACAACGCATCACCGGGGGCAAACTACCTGCCCTCCAGGACACCTACACCACCCGATGTTACAGGAAGGCCATAAAGATCATCAAGGACAACAACCACCCGAGCCACTGCCTGTTCACCCCGCTATCATCGAGAAGGCGAGGTCAGTACAGGTGCATCAAAGCTGGGACCGAGAGACTGAAAAACAGCTTCTATCTCAAGGCCATCAGACTGTTAAACAGCCACCACTAACATTGAGTGGCTGCTGCCAACACACTGACTCAACTCCAGCCACTTTAATAAAGGGAATTGATGGGAAATGATGTAAAATATATCACTAGCCACTTTAAACAATGCTACCTAATATAATGTTTACATACCCTACATTATTCATCTCACATGTATACGTATATACTGTACTCTATATCATCTACTGCATTTTTATGTAATACATGTTTCACTAGCCACTTTAACTATGCCACTTTGTTTACATACTTATCTCATATGTATATACTGTACTCAATACCATCTACTGTATCTTGCCTATGCTGCTCTGTACCATCACTCATTCATATATCTTTATGTACATATTCTTTATCCCCTTACACTTGTGTGTATAAGACAGTAGTTTTGGAATTGTTAGTTAGATTACTTGTTGGTTATTACTGCATTGTCGGAACTAGAAGCACAAGCATTTCTCTACACTCGCATTAACATCTGCTAACCATGTGTATGTGACAAATAAAATTTGATTTGATTGATTTGATTTGATCTCACCCTTTAACCTATATTTACTCTCTGGGGAGGTTCCCAGTGCTTGGAAGTCATCCACGGTGCATCCTTTATTTAAAAGGGGAGATCAAGCGGATCCTAACTGTTATAGGCCAATATATATCTTTCTCTGTTTATCAATAAGCAACTGACTGGCTTTATTGATGTCTAGTAATCTCTCTGATATGCAATCTGGTTTCCGCTCAGGTTATGGATGTGTCACCACTGCCCTTTATTCTAAGCAATGTTGTGCTGTTATTGACTTGGCCAAAGCATTTGATATGGTAGACCATTTCATTCTGGTGGGTGGGCTAAGGAGTATTGGTGTCTCTGATGGGTGTTTGGCCTGGTTTGCTAACATACTCTCTCATAGAGTGCAGTATGTAAAGCCAGAACATCTGATGTCTCATCCACTTCCTGTCAACCGAGGGAGTACCCCAAGTCTCGATCCTAGGCCCTACACTCTTATCAATTTACATCAGCAACATAGCTCAGGCAGTAGGAAGCGCTCTCATCCATTCATATGCAGATGGTACAGTCTTATACTAAAAAAACACTCAAACTACATTAAAATAACCTGGAGTCCAATCAATGAGACAAGATCAGAAATGTTGGTTAGAGATGCCTAGCCCTATAAAAAACACTCACAAAATGTAAGTTGACTATTCACAAGAAGCATTGCCTGATGTGAACCATGCCTCAAACAAAAGAGATCTCAGAAGACCTAAGATTATGAATTGTTGACTTTCAAAAAGCTGGAAAGGATTTTCATCAGTCCACGGTAAGGCAAATTGTCTATAAATGGAGAAAGTTCAGCACTGTTGCTACTCTCCCTAGGTGTGGCCATAAGGGAAAGATGACTGCAAGAGCACAGCGCAGAATGCTCAATGAGGTTAAGAAGAATCCAAGAGTGTCAGCTAAAGACTTGTAGAAATCTCTGGAACATGCTAACATCTCTGTTGATGAGTTTATGATATGTAAAACACTAAACAAGAATGGTGTTCATGGGAGTACACCACGGAAGAAGCCACTGCTGTCCAAAACATCTGAAATTTGCAAAAATGCACCTGGAATTTCCACAGCGCAACTGGCAAAATATTCTGTGGACAGATGAAGCTACAGTTGAGTTGTTTGCAAGGAACACACAACACTATGTGTGGAGAAAAAAAGGTACAGCACACCAACATCAAAAACTTATCCCAACTGTAATGTATGGAGCATCATTGTTTGGGGATGCTTTGCTGCCTCTGGACCTGGACAGCTTTCTATCATCAATGGAAAAACGAATTCCCAAGTTTATCAAGACATTTTGCAGGAGAATGCAAAATGTCTGCCAATTGAAGCACAACAGAAGTTGAGTGATGCAACAGGACAACGACCCAAAACACAGAAGTAAATCAACAACAGAATGGCTTCAACAGAAGAAAATACGCCTTCTGGAGTGACCCAATCAGAGTCCTGACCTCATCCTAATTGAGATGCTGTGGCAGGACCTCAAGAGAGCAGTTCACACCAGACATCCCAAGAATATTGCTGAACTGAAACAGTTTTGTTAAGTGGAATGGTCCAAAATCCTTCTTGACAGTTGTGCTGGTCTGATCTGCAACTACAGAAAACATTTGGTTGAGGTTATTGCTGCCATAGGAGGGTCAACCAGTTATTAAATCCAAGGGTTCACATACTTTCCCCACTCTGCACTGTGAATGTTTACACTGTGTGTTCAATAAAGACATGAAAACATATAATTGTTTGTGTGTTATGAGTTTAAACAGACTGTGTTTGTCTATTGTTGTGACTTAGATGAAGATCAGATCAAATTTAATTCCAAAGGGTTCTTGCCACTGTATTGCTGTCTCTACCTTTTTGCCCTTCCTGCTGTTTTCTGTGCCTAACAATGTTTGTAAAAAATGTTGTGCTGCTACCATGTTGTGTTGCTGCCATGTTAAGTTGCTGCCAAGGTGTGTTGCTAACGTGTTGTTGTTGTGTTGCTGCCATGTTGTGTTGCTAACGTGTTGTTGTTGCATGGCTACCATGCTGTGTTGTTGTCTTAGGTCTCTCTTTATGTCCTGTCATTTTTTTTTTATCCCCGCACCTTTCCCCACAGGAGACCTTTTGCCGTCATTGTAAATAAGAATTGGTTCTTACTTGACTTGCCTAGTTGAATAAAAAAAAGATAGAGGCAAGCTACAAGCAATACATATCATGAAACCCCTGGGGGTAATAAAAACAAACAATTATACAAGGATTAATGTTTTTCTGTTGGGTATCTTTAATACATGCAATAGGACAGTGATCACTGATGACATTAGCAAAGACAACCCTCAATAAGTACTTGTAGGGGCTATTTTTCAAAGTGTTGTCAATCAGCGAGGAGTTTTCTGGGTTTCTTACATGAATGCATGTAGTTTTGGAGATTAGTTTAGTCAGGTTAAAGTCAAGACAAATATTCTTCAAATCATCAGGTCCTGCTTCTACCGCAGCTGAGCTAACAACAGGAGAATCTCTTCCTGAAGCTGCATGATGGTGATGCATATAGGGCAGATGAACCCCCATCCATCGATCAGTTCCCCCCTTTTCTTTCTTCTTGCATGAGAATCATCTCGCACCTGTCACATTTGGGCCCAGCCATGTATAAACACCCAGGTAGGCTAGCACTGCTAGTCTGCTAGCCAATAGGATCCAAGCTCGGGTCAGGTTCGAGCAGTCCCAGCCACAAGGGCTAACCGTGATGTGGATAAAAACTTGAATCCAAACGCTAAATCAAACAATATGAAGACATAGATTAGACTAAAAACAGATTAAAACAAACTATGCATTCACATGCCAAACTAATCAAAAAACACCAGCCTTCCCTCCAACCGGACGTGATGTAGTCTACATTACAGTAAAGCTCAAGGAGTTCCCATGGGAACGAATATGTTTGGAGAGATGTGCCATAACATCAGTGGAATTGCCCAAACTATGCATGGACCTCCTATGTCATAGTCTGTTTACTAGACCTATCTCACAGGCTGACCTCGCCGTAGTTACACACAACAACACACCTCTTTCACCCCATCAGACATACATTACATCACTATAAATGGGTTCACTGTTTTTCATTTCTATAAATGAGCAGACATGTGGAGATAATGCCCCAATAAGACCAAGACCAGAACCTCTTCTCCTACCTCACAGGCTGTTGTTGTGCATGGTGCGCTGTGACGGCGTGTGTGTGAGCACGAAACTCTCCGTGCACTGCTGGCTGCTAGACGACAGCGACCTCCTGGGCGAGCACTGGAACCGGTTCCTCCGGTTGAAGTAGCTGCCCGCGGTGCAGGTACGTTGGCGCTTCCGCAGGTACTCCTTGTAGTTCTTGGTGAGCAGTGTGTAGAGGAAAGGGTTGATGCAGCTGTTGGAGTAGGTGAGGCAGGTGGTCAGATAGTTGATGTTGCGCTTGGCCTTGGTAGAGAGTTCGATGGAGGGGTGGAACTGACCCAGGAGCTGCCAGATCCAGAAGGGCAGGAAACAGGCCCAGAACAGCAGGACGATGGTAAAGATCAGGTAGAGGACCTGGAGAATAGAAAAATACAAGATGGAGTTAGAACTAGCTCAGATAGAGGAGCTGTTGGATGGGGATTTACAAGATTACAGCAATCAATCACATTCACTTGTTTTACCAAAGGATATTCCTTTGACATATCTAAATGATGGATAGGCAGAGAGATAGTTAGTTTGATTGACTGACCTTCTGGTTTGGTAGTTTCTTGGTTTGTTTGAAGGTTTCTGTCTGAGAGATCCAGTAGGTGCGAGCCAGTCCGATGTATAGAAAGCCGATGATCATCCCTGGAGCCACGATGCTGGTACAGAACAGGAAAGTGATGTACACCTTATAGGACAGTGGAGAGATGGTTGGCTGGCACATGGCCTTGCTACCTACCATCATCATCTGAATTCTGAGGATCATGGGTAAAGTAAGAACCAGGGAAGCCACCCATACAAGCACCGCAATGGCTTTGCGGTAGCTCTTGGACCGTTTGACTGTGTCCAGCGGTTTCAGCACGGCAAAGTACCTCTCCGTGCTCATGATGGTCAGCGTAAAAATGCTGGCATGCATCGTCAGGAAATCCATACTGATCAGAATTCTGCACCCAGCATCGCCAAAATACCAACCTTTCAGGAAGTATGTGCACACAACGAACGGGATGGTCAACAGATAGAGCAAATCTGCCAAGGCTAGGTTGATGATGTAAATATACATGGATGCTGCGGAACGCATGGAGTGACACATGACCACGAGAGTGTAGATGTTTCCGGAAACGCCGACCAGACACATGAGGGAGAGTATACAGCCTATGGTGAAGGTGGCGGCTGTGTTTTCGGGAGAGGAAGGGGCAGAGTCAAAAGGCGGGTCGGTGGCGTTGGGGATCCGCTCCACCAGGACCAGCAGGGGTTTCATGGATACAGTGGTCATCGCTATGGAGGGGGAGCGGGGCATGGGAGAGCAGAGAGAGATAAGCAAAGGAAGTGTTACCAATCATTATTATTCAATTATATCTAGAATTTGCATTTCTGCAGCAACAACAGATGTACCATGTATATTATGGTGATTTAGGTTATGGGAAGAAAGGAATGGGAAATACAGTGCCTTCAGAATGTATTCATAACCCTTGGCTTATTCAACATTTTGTTGTTTTACAGCCTAAATTCAAAATTGATTAAATAAATAATAATCTCACCCATCGACACACAATACGCCATAATAAAAAAGTGAAAACATGTTTTTAGAAATGTTTGCATATTTATTGAACATGAAATAAATAAATATTTAATTTTGCATTCATATTCGCATTTATTCGCAATACATGTTAGAATCACCTTTTTGGCAGCAATTACAGCTGTGAATATTTCTGGGTAAGTCTCTAAGAGCTTTGCACACCTGGATTGTACAATATCTGCACATTATTTATGTTTCATTCTTCAAGCTCGGCCAAATTGGTTGTTCAACTTTAACCAGGCCATTCAGAAACATTCAATGTTTTCTTGGTAAGCAACTCCAGTGTATAGCATGGGCTATACACTGGAGTTGTACACCTTCTACTGCTTCTACTGCCACTATACCCTTTCTACTGCCGGTATGGGGCATGGAACCCTGCCGATCCTTCACGACTGGAATACCGACATAATCTGCCTGAGGATTCCAACAGGCTCCTCAGGCGCGACGTCCTCTGAAGGCCCATTCTGCTAATCGTAGCCTGCTAGCTTTCTAGAGCATATTGGACTGTTAGCTGATCCATCGACCAGTTTCTTGGACCACTATACCCATTTTGCCAATTGGACTTGGACCTCTATGCTACTTGGAACCCTACTAATTCCACGACTGGTCTATCGACGTCACCTCACGAGGAGACAAGAACAGACTTCCCCCCATCGCGACGTCCCTCTAAGGCCCTTCTGCTAACTGCTAGCTTGCTAGCCCCGGCCTGCTGTCTGAATCGCCATGTCCCCAGCCAACCCAACCACTCACTGGACCCATAAGATTCACTTGGCTGCGCATGCTTCTCCCTAATATCAATATGCCTTGTCCGTTACTGTCCTGGTTAGTGATTACTGTCTTATTTCACTGTAGAGCCTCTAGCCCTACTCAAAATGCCTTAACCAACCATGTTGTTCCACCTCCCACATATGCGATAACATCACCTGGTTTAAACATCTCTAGAGACTATATCTCTCTCATAATTACTCAATGCCTAGGTTTACCTCCAATGTACTCTCTTCCTACCATACCTTTGTCTGTACGTTATGCCATGAATATATGTTATCGTGCCGAAAAACCTGCTCCTTTTACTCTTTGTTCCGAACGTGCTAGACGGCCAGTTCTTAAAGCCTTGAGCCATACCCTTATCCTACTTCTCCTCTGTTCCTCTGGTGATGTAGAGGTTAATCCAGGACCTGCAGTGCCTAGCTTCACTCCTACTCCCCAGGTGCTCTCATTTGTTGACTTCTGTAACCGTAAAAGCCATAGTTTCATGCATGTTAACATTAGAAGCTTACTCCCTAAGTTTGCTTTATTCGATGCTTTAGCACATTCTGTCAACCCGGATGTTTTAGCCGTGTTTGAATCCTGGCTACGGAAAACCACCAAAACCCCTGAAATTTCCATCCCTAACTATAACATTTTCTGCCAAGATAGAACTGCCAAAGGGGTCGGCGTTGCATTCTACTGCAGATATAGCCTTCAGAGTTCTGTCTTACTATAAAGGTCTGTACCAAAACAATTTGACCTTCTACTTCTAAAAATTCACCTTTCCAGAAACAAGTCTCTCACCGTTGCCGCTTGATATAGACTACCCTCTGCCCCCAGCTGTGCTCTGGACACCATATGTGAATTGATTGCTCCCCATCTATCTTCTGAGCTCGTGCTGCTAGGTGACCTAAACTGGGACATGCTTAACACCCCGGCCATCCTACATTCTAAGCTTGATGCCCCCAATCTCACACAAATTATCAATGAACCTACCAGGTACAACCCCAAATCCGTAAACATGGGCACCCTCATAGATATCATCCTAACTAACTCTTCAAATACACCTCTGCTGTTTTCAACCAAGATCTCAGCGATCACTGCCTCATTGCCTGCTTCCGTAATGGGTCTGCGGTCAAACGACCACCCCTCATCACTATAAATACGCTCCCTAAAACACTTCAGCGAACAGGCCTTTCTAATTGACCTGGCCGGGGTATCCTGGAATGACATTGACCTCGTCCCATCAGTAGAGAATGCCTGGTTATTCTGTGCATTCCTCACCATCTTAAATAAGCATGCCCCATTCAAAAAGGAATAGATATAGGCCTTGGTTCACTCTAGACCTGTCTGCCATTGACCAGCACAAAAACATCCTGTGCCGTTCTGCATTAGCATCGAATAGCCCCCGGGATTTGCAACTTTTCAGGGAAGTTAGGAACCAATATATACAGGCAGTTAGGAAAGCTAAGGCTAGATTTTCAAACAGAAATGTGCATCCTGTAGTACAAACTCAAAAACGTTCTGGGACACTGTAAAGTCCATGGAGAATAAGAGCACCTCCTCCCAGCTGCCCACTGCACTCAGGCTAGGAAACACTGTCACTACCGATAAAATTGAGAATTTCAATAAGCATTTTTCTACGGCTGTCCATCCTCTCCACCTGGCTACCCCTACCCCAGTCAACAGCTCTGCGCTCCGCATAGCCACTCGCCCAAACCTCCCCCACCCAAATCCAGATAGCTGATGTTTTGAAAGAACAGCAAAATCTGGACCCCTACAAATCATCAGGGCTAGACAATCTGGACCCTCTCTTTCTAAAATTATCTGCCGAAATTGTTGCAACCCCTATTACTAGCCTGTTCAACCTCTCTTTTGTGTCATCTGAGATTCCCATAGATTGGAAAGCGGCCACGGTCATCCACCTCTTCAAAGGGGGAAACACTCTAGAACCGAAATGCTGCAGATCTATATCTATTCTACCCTGCCTTTCTAAGGTCTTTGAAAGCCAAGTTAACAAACAGATTACCAACCATTTCGAATTTCACTGTACCTTCTCCGCTATGGAATCTGGTTTCAGAGCTGGTCATGGGTGGACCTTAGCCACGCTCAAGGTCCTAAACGATATCATAACTGCCATAGATAAGAGACATTACTGTGCAGTCGTATTCATCGACCTGGCTAAGGCTTTCGACTCTGTCAATCACAACATTCTTATTGGCAGACTCAACAGCCTTGGTTCCTCAAGTGATTGCCTCGCTTGGTTGACCAAATACTTCTCCGATAGAGTTCAGTATGTCAAATCGGAGGGCGTGTTGTCCGGACCTCTGGAAGTCTCTAAGGGGGTGCCACAGGGTTAAATTCTCGGGCCGACTCTCTTCTCTGTACATCAATCTCTGTACATCTCTGTACATCAATGATGTCGCTCTCGCTGCTGGTGATTCTCTGATCCACCTCTACGCAGATGACACCATTCTGTATACCTCTGGCCCTTCTTTGGACACTGTGTTAACTAACCTCCAGATGAGCTTCAATGCCATACAACTCTCCTTCAGTGGCCTCCAACTGCTCTTAAATGCAAGTAAAACTAAATGCATGCTCTTCAACCGTTAGGTGCCCGCACCTGCCCACCTGTCCAGCAGATGGTTCTGACCTAGAATATGTGGACAGCTACAAATACCTAGGTGTCTGGTGAGACAGTAAACCAGACTCACATTAAACATCTCCAATCCAAAATTAAATCTAGAATTGTCTTCCTATTTCACAACAAAGCATCCTTCACTCATGCTACCAAACATACCCTCGTAAAACTGATCATCCTACCGATCCTCGACTTCGGTGATGTTATTTACAAAATAGCATCCAACACTCTACACAACAAATTGGATGCAATCTATCACAGTGCCATCCGTTTTGTCACCAAAGCCCCATATACTACCCACCACTGCATGCTCTCGTTGGCTGGCCCTCACTTCATACTCGTCACCAAACCCACTGGCTCCTGGTCATCTATAAGTCTCTGCTAGGTAAAGCCTCGCCTCATCTCAGCTCACTATAGCAGCACTCACCTGCAGCACACGCTCCACTAGGTATATCTCACTGGTCACCCCCAAAGCCAATTTTTCCTTTGGCCAGCTCTCCTTCCAGTTCTCTGCTGCCAATTTTTTTTTACTTTCTTTACATTTTTTACCTTTATTTAATTAGGCAAGTCAGTTAAGAACAAATTCTTGTCAGTTCGGGGGTTTGAACTTGCAACTAGTCCAATGCTCTAACCACTAGCCTACCCTGCCACCCCAATGACTGGAATGAACTGCAAAAATCTCTGAAGCTGGAGAGTCTTACCTGCCTCACTAGCTTTAAGCACCAGCTGTCAGAGCAGCTCACAGATCACTGCACCTGTACATAGCTCATTTGTAAATAGCCTATCCAATCTACCTCATCCCCATACTGTATTTATTTATTTATCTTGCTCCTTTGCACCCCAGTATCTCTACTTGCACATTCATCTTCTGCACACCCTACCATTCCAGTGTTTAATTACTATATTGTAATTACTTCGCCACCATGGCCTATTTATTGCCTTACCCCTCTTACCCTACCTCATTTGCAAATGCTGTTTATAGATTGTTCTACTGTATTATTGACGGTATGTTTGTTTACTCCATGTGTAATTCTGTGTTGTTGTATGTGTCAAACTGCTTTGCTTTATCTTGGCCAGGTCACAGTTGCAAATGAGAACTTGTTCTCAACTTGCCTACCTGATTAAATAAAGGTGAAATAAATAAAAATATATTTGGCCTTGTGTTTTAGGTTGTTGTCCCGTTGTAAGGTGAATTTGTCTCCCAGTGTGTTGGATGGCAGACTGAATACGGTTTTCCTCTAGGATTTTGACTGTTCTTAGCTTTATTTAATTTCCTTTTATCACTAGTTCTTGCCGATGACAAGCATACAAATAATATGATGCAGCCACCACCATGCTTGAAAATATGACGAGTGGTACTCAGTGATGTGTTGTGTTGGATTTTCCCTAAACATAACACTTCGTATTCAGGACAAAGTACATTTCTTTGCCACATGTTTTGCAATTTTACTTTAGTGCCTTAATTCAATCAGGATGCATGTTTTGGAATATATTTTATTCTGTACAGGCTTCCTTCAGTTCACTCTGTCATGTAGGTTAGTATTTTGGAGGAACTACAATGTTGTTGGAGTAACTACAATGGTTTTGATCCATCCTCAGTTTTCTCCCATCGCAGCCATTAAACGCTGTAACTGTTTTAAAGTCCCCATTGGCCTCATGGTGAAATCCCTGAGCGGTTTCCTTCCTGTCTGGCAACTGAATTAAGAAGGACGCCTGTATCTTTGTAGTGGCTGGATGTATTGTTACACCATCCAAAGTGTAATACTCTGCTTATATGTATTTTTACCTACAGTATCTACTAATAGCTGCCCTTCTTTGCGGTTGACGCGACTGAGGGACCTTACAGATAATTGTATGTGTGGGGTACAGAGATGAGGTAGTCATTTAAAATCATGTTAAACACTATTTCCATGCAACCTAAGTGCATTTTTACCCCTGAACATATTTAGGCTTGCCATTAAGGGTTGAATATTTATTGCCTCAAGACATATCAGCTTTTAATTTTTAATTAATTTGTAAAAACTTAGAAAAACAACATTTCTACAATGACATCATGGGGTATTGTGTGTAGGCCAGTGACACAATCTCAATTTAATCCTGTAGGATTAGGCTGTAACACAGCAAAATGTGGAAAAAGGGGTGTGTGAATCATTTCTGAAGGCACTAAAAATAAATAGATATTTTCTTCAACGATCACTCCACCAAGATCACCATTGGTTCCATGGATGCAGTGGCCATCGCCGGAAAGAGGAGTGGAAGACAGGGAACAAAACGGAGAGCTTGAGAAGAGAGGAAGAGATAAAGAGAAAGATTAGAGTGAGAGAGAATGACAGAGATAGAAAGAGAGAGAGAGAGAGAGAACATACGGAGTAGTAGTGGTGAAAGTGTTTCTAGATGCAACCCATTTGATTAACAGTGAAGTCTCATCTTGAATTAGACCTTCTGCTGGTCTCGCTAATCAAGATCTGGAAATGTGAGTATAATTAGATACTTCTGGGTATAACAGGGATGAACCGGACAGCAAATCCCCAGGAAAGAGAAACAAAGTCAAACTTTTTCAAAAGAAGCGTATCTTAGGGAGCATGAAACTTCTTTCTACGGACTTAAGGTCAAATTCACTGAAATTCTATTCAGGAATTGGGAAATGCAATCATGTTCCAATAAATATGGTAAGGTGGGTCAATATACTTAACTGCATTGACTGACTGGAATACAAATGTCTGTGACCTTAGCTGCCCTTTGGCAGTACTGTGGTTCAATACTGAGTGCACTCTTAGAAAAAAGGGTTCCAAAAGGGTTCTTCGGCTTTCCACATGGGAAAATCCTTTTTGGTTCCAGGTAGAACCCTCTGTGGAAAGGGTTGTTATTCGAACCCAAAAGGGTTCTAACTGGAACCAGACGAAGAACCCTTTTATGTTTTTTTTCTACGAGTTTAGGATCAGGATAATAGCATATAGGAATCAAATAAGACATGCGTAGTTAAGGGGAGATCATCATAGATTATATTGGTCTGGTTATAAATTGCTTCTAAATAAAACTGTTATGTTTTGTGAACAATTATATTAACTTACAGTATAAAACCCGTCGGCCTTGATGTCTATATGTCTACAAATCAATATAATAAATGGCTTATACGTGTTAAATAATATTAATAACATATAATACGTGAACAAACCCTACACAATTATAAAAAATAAAAATAAAAATGTACCTGCTTTTTTTTCTAATCTGCAGTCTCCCTTCAGACTCAGAAAGTCAGATGGAAGAGTTTGGTTTTAGATCCATGCTCTTATAGCCCTTTACATCCACTATCAATGTCAGGATCCTAACAACAAGGTTGTTGTTCCCTTAGGATCCTACATCCAGCTGTTCAAACAGAGGTCATTTACATATCATCTGATAACTTCTGATAGTCAAATCAGGCCACATACTCCATCTCTGATGACATACCCAGAGGACGACGCAAACATTTTCCACAAAATGTATTCTAATTAGCTAGTAGATCAAATATTAATTGACTATAAAAACAAAACAGCAGACTGTTTTCCAGACTGGATGTCATTATAAATGTACTTTACCTCAGTCAGATTCTCTCTCTCTCTCTCTTTGTCTCTCTCTGTGTCTCTCTCTCTCTCTCAAAACTCTGACATAAATCAATACAAATGTAATCCGCTCTAAGTCTCCCTGTGCGACACCAGCCAGACACATCACTAGCAGACGTGACGTTAAAGGACAGACTTAATGTCTGGGAGTTACACTCTGATGCCTATTTAATTAACTACTCTTTATCTGCTCTGACAGAGCCCGGCAGCCTGTTGGAGTGCCAGGTGTGTGTGGTGTGTGCGTGCGTTCGTGCCTTACCTTGATTGTAAGCCGCAAACAGACTGGCAGACTGAATAGAAAAATTTTGCATTTAGCTCCGTTTGCCCATTGAACCATCACCTAGCTCACTCTGGTTCCCCACATTTCACACATACTGCAGGTATGTCTAGAGCCATTAAAGTCCACACAGAATCTTCAGGAAATCTGGTGATTCTTTGCATTTGAATTGAGATAAATAAAAAAATCCTGTATCTTGAGTTTGGGTTTAAAACAATCCTGTGCTATAATACCACTGTCTTTAGTTTACCATAGTAAAAAGTCTGTCAATCAAAAGGTGAACGAGAACTGAAAAAAAAGAAAGGTGTCTTTTGAGCTGGAGTAAAACTTATCCTACGCTCTCTGTTTCTCGGTGCCTCTTGAGAGTACCTTCCACAGGTCTGGTTGACAGCTTTACAATGTCACCGGAGAAATTGAATTTAGAGGAAAAGAAAAAAAAACATCAATGAAATGATGAGGAGAAAAAGGAACGTTTCCTTACGGGGAGCAGAGAGTGACGGAGGTGAGAATCACAATAAGCCACAGCTGGTTACGGTGAATCTCCTTCACTGAGACACGGTGTGCCTGAGAGACTGAGAGAAAGAGGGGAGAGAGGAGGGAGGGAGGGAGAAGAGGGAGGGAGAGATTCATAGAGAAGCACTCTCGCGAGAAGTGGGAGGGGAGACGACTGAAAGAGGGACAGAATGGGGAGAGAGAGAGAAATGGATTGAGAGAGAGGGTTGGGTGAGAAAGATAAAGGAAGTGGCATGGATTATACGGAAATATGCAGGAAATATGCCGTGCTCACTCTCCTCTACCCTTTAACCTGCTATTTTTGTGCAACAGTAGTATGTGTGTGTGTTAAGCTGGGAAAACATCTTTCAGACTCCCTATCTCTCAGCACAGGGGCGCCGCAGGGTTGCGTGCTCTCCCCCTTCCTCTACACCAATGACTGCACCTCCAATGACACATCTGTCAAACTACTCAACTTTGCTGATGACAACACCCTGGTTGGTATCAACTCAGACGGTGAAGAGTCCAAGGAACATGGAGAGATTGACTGCCCGGTGGCCTGGTGCAGTAGCAACAACCTGGAACTCAACACAGTCAAAACTGTGCAGTTCGTGGTTGACTTCAGAAGATGTCCCCCACCGTCTATCCCCCTCGATATTGATGCTTTAGGCGTCAGCAAGGCCAAGTCATTCAAATACCTGGGAACCATCAGCTCCCACAACCACAAATGGGAGGACAACATCACAGGGGTGACAAAGAAGGCTCGACGTAGGACGTACTATCTGCGCTAGCTGATGAAACTCAATCTCTCTCGGACAATTCTGATTCGGTCCTATACGGCCATCATTGAGTCCATCCTCACCTCTTCTATCACCGTCTGGTTTGGGTCTGCCCGCCGCAAGGGCCAACTGCAGCTCATTGTCCGGTCTGCAGAGAAGGTTATCGGCTGTCACCTGCCTTCCAGGACAAGGAAGCGTGCAGGAAAGATTTTCACCGACCCTGCCCACCCCAGACACCCCATCTTTCAAAGACTCCCCTCTAGCAGACAGTTTATGTCCATCATTACCAAAGCCGACCACCACCTGAACATTTCCTCCTATTCCCCCTGTAATCAGTTAGTTTTATTTTTACTGTTCTGATTTTGTATATTATTCTGTATGATGCATATGTGGACTTTTTTTTGTATTTTGTTTGTATATTGTCTTTTGCTGGCAGTACCTCACTAAGTCAAATTCTGAGTATGTGTAAATGCACTTGGTGAATTAAGGCCATTCTAATTCTGTAATCTTCCAAGGTGTTTGTGTGTACAGTATATTTTATGGTACTATGTATACATGACTATGCTTCTTTAAACTTTTTCTTGTAAACATCAGATATAACCGAAGATGTTTTGTGTGTGTGTGTTTTCGAGAAAGAGCGATTCAGTACTTGGCCCTGCACAGTTTTAATCAATAAACTCTCTCTAACCAGAGACAGAGGGGACAAGACTCTCATATCTCTCCCACATACAGAGGTCCATCCAAGGTCCTCCTGAAATCACAGGAGACAATTTGTGTTGATTCGAGAGAACTAACATCCCATTCCTGACCCCGGTCCATACACACACCCATGACAACCCACCCTCAGAGATCAGACTCATTATCTGCATTAGCCTGGACTGCCCATAGTCTACTGCTGTGGGACTACAACTCAAGGATATTGTATCAAACACACTTTATAAAAAATAATGACACAGTTTACCATATTACCCCTGAATGTACTGTGAACAGGTTGAAAAGGACTGGAAAAGGAGATAATAAGATGGTATGCTATGCAGAGAAGCATCAGAGGAAGGAATGAGGCATGGGTGTGGAATGCAGAAGGCTAATATGTTTTAGATGTTAGTCACGTAGCACAGGAGGACTGACGAGCAGAGTCTATTTTTACTTTTGTGTGAATGTGTATTTATTTTGATGTATCTCTGTATGTAAGAGATCCTTAACTCACAACCTCTAGAATATGTGGGTTTTTCCCCCTACCGAAAAAAACACAGGCTTCTGGCAAATCTTTGGTCAATTTGCTGCAAATGTGCTGTAATGTCATTTTCTCATGCAAATTAGTTTTGTGGCAAACCATTGTGGCAATTTAGCAGCGACTTGTGTACCTCTGGAAAACATTCTACTGTTTGGTCCAAATTTGCTGCAAACTCATTATGAATATGCTAATTAGATCAGGTTTTTGGTTACTTTGGGCATTAACACAACGTTGTATCTAAATAAACCAAATCACATATAACTTTAAATGAACTTGCTTCTCACAGATAAAACTCAACTCAACAATACTAAACATGTATTCAATATCTTAACAGATAAAACATATATCCAGTACAACTTCAAATCACCAGCATGCTAATGAAGAAAAGAGCAAAGACGTTTTTTATTTAACCTTTATTTAACTTTATTTAAAGACTGAACATTTCCCAAATAAATTGTTCATTTAATGTAGCTACAACATTTACCAGAGAGAAATGTGGACACTATGGGGATGTGGACCTTAGGATGTTTAAAGGGGGGACTACATTACAATGAGCTTTCAACCAATGGATGTTTAGAAGAGAATTAACAAAATTGAAATAACTAAAACAACAGAAACAAAATCAAGCCCAGTTCAGAACTATTGCGTGTTTGAGTGAACTTTGGAGAAGGCGGCCCAGTGGAAGTCCTTTGTCCCAAGCTTGTTGAATGCATGCACTGAAACAATCAGAAAACACAAAACAAAAACATTAGGATACTGAAAACAATTACTGAAAATTATTTTCTAATTTGGCATTTTAAAAAGGTAGACTCAGAGGCTAATGGGCAGGTCTGGCTTTGGAAAAATGGGGTCAGCCATTACAATGTTGCCTTGATGTTGATATGCTTCGTACTGAAACTACCAATCTATGTATTTTTCAGCAAGGAAATAATGTAGCAACATAAACGGGGACTAGGCCTATTAAATCTACCTTTAAATGTGTTGCCAATTATTCTTAGAGAGCTACAGTAAACCCGATTTTTCTCCAGCCAAGCCTCAACACAATTGATTCAAACAAATCAACTAATTACTCATTTCAATTTAGACTGGAGAGTTCCTCATTAAAAGAGACAGTTGTCTACTAGTTGTCTCCTCTTCATGACTCTGTTGTATAAGGCTTGGGTGGAAGAAAAGCTCAATCAAATTGAGTTATACCTAATATGGCAATTCATATTATTTTTCCAAAATGAATTATTGTTAACTTA
The DNA here is from genome assembly GCF_036934945.1 of Oncorhynchus masou masou. NCBI lineage: Eukaryota > Metazoa > Chordata > Actinopteri > Salmoniformes > Salmonidae > Oncorhynchus > Oncorhynchus masou. The sequence goes on from NC_088242.1 coordinate 29,827,530, forward strand.
CATCTCAAAGACATGCCCTGCAAGAAGCTGTGTTCTGGTCTGGTGCAGACACATTTATCAGTTTGATTGAAATCCTCAATCTGTCTTTTTGCCTTGTAACTGATTGATTCTAGAAAGAGAGAAGGAAGGTCAAGATGAACTAGCTACTAGTTTAAGCAATGACATATCTAATTGTTACAAAGAAAGAATGTATAGGCTAAATATATGAGTATAAAGCATGAACTTTATCAAGCTTGAAGACAATACACTCATTTATCACTGAAACAAGTGTTATGAATGAGTGCACCACAAACATCTTTCCAGGGTGTTGATGCATTCTGAATGCAGCCTCTTCCAACACCAAGTCTTCTTGGTGCTAGCTAACATGCTACTGAACAGGGACACTAGGATATTGACATCCATAGTATTGGTATTAGCTAAAAGATAACATATCGACCTAAAAATATGTGTTTAGGCAAATCATTAGCTAAATATGCAAAATATGATAGCTAAAGTTAGCTAGCTAAGTGCTATCTAAGTAGCTAAGTGCTAGCCACTAGCTAGCCGGCTAGTCAGTGGTGTTGACAGACTGTAACTGTTACAGCAACAAAATGTGTTTCATTCTCTCCCATAAAGCACGACATTGCTAACCAGGCATCAATTAGCTAACACATTTTTTTTGTTTATTAGGAAGTTTAATTAATGAATTAAACACTCACTGTACTACTTTGATAGTTAGCTAGATAGCTTGGTTTCCATTTTCCAAGAGGCTAATCACATGAAAAGAACCTGAGAACATACGCATGTGAGTGTGTGATTACTTGCAAGAATACCCCTGATCCCCTGGCAGTCCATTTGTTTTGCTGTCATATAATCAGCAGGGTGCGTGAAAGATTCCGACGTGTGTGTGTATGTGTGCTGGAGGGAGATTGGAGTCAAATACAGCAAATTGTTTTGTTCTCCTGTGGCTTTGAAAGGCACATCTGGACCCCATCAGACTGTCATTCATTACCTCTGCCTAGGAACTGAGATGGTGAGAGAGAGTGAGTGAGCGAGAGAGCGAGAGAGAGAAAAATAAAAAGAGAGAAAAATAGAAAACGAGAGAGAGAGAGAGAAAGATAGAGACAGAGGTGGAGATAGGGGAGAGGGGCGGAGAAGGAGAAAGAGAGAAAGAAAGAGAACATATAGACAGAGTATGTCTAAGCATGCAAGTGCCTGTATCTGCATCTGAGCGCCAGGGAGTTTTTGGCACGTGGCAGACTGGTAGCACATTGCTCTCCAGCCGATGCTGCTATTCTCTGTCCTGTACTATGCCGTGTTAAGCCCCACTGTGAGGCGAGAGAGAGGTCTGGAGGATGTGATGACTTTATAGGGGGAGAGGACAGAGCAGCAGAGGGGCACAGCAGACAGAGACTATTACATGGCAGGGTAAGCCTGGCTTGGCACTTCTAACTGCACATCTAACTGACAGGCTTTGTGGGATCCACTAGGACATATGCCAGGGGTTGTGGTTATGACGACAGACAGTTAGAACTACACTATATGTAAACGGTGGTGTAATCTAAGCCGCTATGTGTGTGAGAATGTGGGGTCTCTGTGTGTGTGTGTGTGGCATGGAAAGCCTGAGCGGAGCAAGAGAGAGAGAACGAGAGATATGTAATGAGAGAGAGAGAGAGAGAGGGGGAGAGAGAGGGGGAGAGAGAAAGGGAAAGTGTGTTTAAGCCAAAAAATATTTGCAAGCCATTTAACTATCTCTCTCCTGACTACGGATTGTCTCAGATAACCCTGGAGACGCGCACACACACACCACGCTCATTCAAGATTGACAAGAACCCTGGGTCTGGTACAGATACACAGATAATGTGATTTAACCAGCATGTCTACAAAACGTCACCAGAGATTTTTCAACCTGTTATTGGCGATACTTTATCGTCGATTCGTGGAAACAGGAGTCTCATAAAATGTCCAGGGGGTCCGTCTGAATTTAGAAAACGCTCCATTATTCAAATAATGAAATGTTTTGCTCCATGAAGTAATCCAACATTGTGTTGCCGCCATCTTGTCTATTTCCAGTCTTCTCTCATTGATCGAGACAGGTGTCTGCCATCATGCGGCACTTTGGAGTGGACCCACTTATCTCAATCAACGAGAAAAGATTTGAAAAAGCCACGTGGTGGTGTACACATTGTTGGATTACTCCAGGGAGCAGAAACATATTCTAAATTCAAATGGAACCTGCAATTGGATATGTTATGCAACTCCTGTTTCCCGTGAGTCGTGGACGAAGATAGTATGTCCAATACCAGGTTAGTTGAAAAATCTCCGCCGATGTTTTGTAACTACCAGTATAATGATACCAAACATTTTTCGTTGAATCATATTATCTGGTGTTGCAATCTGTAGCTACCGCAACCAAGTTTAAAAAAATATTTTTTTATGAAGTAATAATTTCAAAATATTGTATTATATAATTTTGGGATATAGACCTACAGTACATACAATGCCTCATCAAATTGAACAATTCTCTATGCCTAGTGGCTAGTGGCACAAAGAAAACACGTATATTTTTAAAACACTAAAACACCAAATTAGGCCTACATTATTATTAAATTAGACCGCCATCATTGTCAATCGTGAATGATAAATCTTCACGTTTTACAGGTGAAACATCCATGCTGCATCTGCCTGACAATCATGTGATCCCCATCACTTTCATGGGAATGTGCATTTTGATCTTCTTGAATGATGTAAGCAGCCCGAATACTGTTCCATTTAGAGCAGATAGAGTTAAGAAGCCAGCTGTATTTTGTTTCAATCAAAGCATATTTAGCATGGTGGGTTTGGCCACATGATAAAACATTGAATTACAATTCAACACAATCCTCCTAAATTGTCACAAGAAATTATGTGGTGTTTTTAGGTCTCACAGTAACCTAACATGATCTAAGCTATTCGGTTTGTTATGTAAAATACTAATGAATCATTAAGTGATCTTGCGAGACATATTCATTCAACTTCAATCTAAACTTTATGAAACTAACCTCATTCTTTGAAGTGACAGAGCATCGCACCGGCAGCACTACTCAAGATGCTGAAAGAAAGAAATCATAGCCTATTTCTCAACTCCTGTTCCCGAGTCAAAATGTACATTTGGTGTATCATTTTACTGCAATAAATGCTTAATTCTGCAGAAGGTAATATTATATTAGGCTACATGTGAGAGGTTATAGACCTACAGTCAGTGTCTAGATTTCAGTTACTATTCCATTTAACCCATTCGTGCCTACAGTTAATTCCCTTGACGTGCCATATTGTAAGTCTCCGTCTTGTGACTGTCCAATTTGTATAGCACTTCACAATCATCACACATAATCATCACACTGTTCCCATCCTCTTTTAACCAAGTCTTTCCCAAACATTGCTGTTCAGGACCTCCCTTTATTTTCAACTCTCCATTTCACATTTCCCTTATTAAATTAAAACATTGTCCTTTTGGCCTCAGTGGATCGACGGTAACATTTGGTGATTGGAGTATACTTGGCACATAAAGCATATGCTTACGCACTAATGCCAGATACAACAAAAATGAAAGAAAAACCTCAACATAGCCTGTAGATATGAATTGCACAATAATTACAAATTTATGGATTGTTTAATTCATTGTTTTCTCTTTATTCAACCCACCCGCCACTCACCTGCCCTTCATTCACACAATATTTCATGACCCTAAACCCACCCACCTCGTGGATATAACCGCAGGTTATGAGTCAACCCGTGCATCACTAGTGTGTTTTTGTGTGTGCATGGTGTGTTTGTTTAAGTGATTTAGAGACACACATAGCTACTCTCCGCTACAGTTTCTCCTGATACAGCTCAGATAAGTCACCGCTCACAACCTAACCCCATACTGCCCTCTAGCACCGGCTACAGCACACTCCTACTAGGATGCTATTTTTCCCTCCATAGCGCACAGGTCACTGCCATCATGTAGTTTGCTCAGCTTGGGGAAGTGTTGCCCTTTCTCTCTATGTGTGTTTAGAGTTGACTGGGACAACATTTCTCATCTCATGCACACACTTTGGTGTACTCTATGTGTGAGTCCCTCTCTCCCTTCCTTCCTTCCTTCCTTCCTTCCTTCCTTCCTTCCTTCCTTCCTTCCTTCCTTCCTTCCTTCCTTCCTCCATCCCTTCCCTCTATTTCTCTGTCTTCCAGGTAACACTTTAACAGTATATTCTCATGTATACTATGAATTCCTAGCCCAGATGTGTTATAGTGATGACAGGAGAGTGAAAGTGACAGAGAGTACTTTACCTCTCTAGCATCAATAAGATGCTGCTAAGAAAAGCTGACCTGTTTCAGATAGTCAGTATGATTCAAACAGAATTATACATTCTGCTGATAAATATTATGAGTAATATAGTTTCTGGTATGGTCTGTATAGTGTTGTGTTGTCAAAGTGTCATCCAGACTCTCTGCTGCAGAGGTTTCTATTCTCCCTTTTGATGTTGTCAACACTCTGTCACAAGAGCAACAGTGCCAAGGGATTACATTTGCTGTTGACTCCTGGAAGTACCGGCCCCAACCTGTTTCCGTATCACCTGCTTCCTCACACAGTCTGTTTGTGACTCAGTACCTTATGTTCCCACGTGGACTCAGAAGAGCAACAGCCAAAATTCAAGAATGCTGATACTATTGGCATAAGGTCAGAAAGTCGTTTACACTCAAACTTTCACACAGTGGGATTTGAGCACCTATGTAACTTCATCTTGGGGAAAGGAGTGTGTGTGTGTGTGTGTGTGTGTGTGTGTGTGTGTGTGTGTGTGTGTGTGTGTGTGTGTGTGTGTGTGTGTGTGTGTGTGTGTGTGTGTGTGTGTGTGTGTGTAGACATTTTTACTACACTTGTGAGTACCAGAAGTACTCACAGAAACCAAGTCAAATACAGAAAAGTGAGGATTTTGTCGGTCCTCACTTGTAAAAATAAAAGCCATTTTAGGCTTAAGGGTTAGGAGTTAGGGAATGTAGGATTTTGAATGGTAAACAATTGTTGGTCCCCAAAAGGTCCTCACAAGTATAGTTAGACATAGCGGTATGTGTGTGTGTGTGTGTGTGTGTGTGTGTGTGTGTGTGTGTGTGTGTGTGTGTGTGTGTGTGTGTGTGTGTGTGTGTATGCACACTGGTCGTCCTAGGAGATGAACAACGTTCCTATCATGCCTGGTCGTATGCTCCTTATTATCACTAATCCTGTTTGGGAACATCTCAGTCTCCATCCCATTAATATAAACGTGCGCACACAAACACACACACAAACACACACACACACACACACACACACACACACACACACACACACACACACACACACACACACACACACACACACACACACACACACGCACACACCTTATATCCCCCACATATCCCTTGTTGTGTCCCTTGTATCCCAATTCTGCTGCCTGATTATTTTAGAATCTATATTCAAACAGTTTCTCACAGCAGGAATTAAAACCTGCAGCAACAAAACATTTTAATTATTATGTGTATTATAATAAATTCACAGTTTTGCAGGAGTTGAGTTTTTTTCTTTTGGGCGAATCAAGTCTGAATTTTAAAGTGGAAATTACAGACTTTAGAAAACTCAAACACACTACAAGTTTGCATTTCCTGCCACGCAGGAAAATTCTCTGCAACAGCAGAGTGATCAAATGAAGATAATGCACCTGTATGTCTGCCTGGTGAACTGAGCATAAAGAAAAGGGAATAGATATATAGACAGGATAGAGGATGCATCTCACAATTAGATCCAAGACAACAGAGACTTATAATGCATGGAATGTAAATATGCACACCAGGAGGATGTAACCTGGTATGACCAAGACGTTGACATTGGAAGGTCTATGGGTCTCATATGAGCCCAACAAGTTTGTAGAGAGTGTATATGGAGTACGCAGCTTTCTTTACTCTATACAGGTCTATGGGTCTCTACACATGCATGTAAAGATAAACAGTAGTGATTCGTCATGCCATACTATAGAAAGGTTTTGTGATCTGGTCTGGTGGGGCATGAAGTGGCTAGACAACAAAACAGTTTAATTCCACCACTGTTTGGGAAGAGACTGACCTAAATTGCACTGCACATGATACGCTGATATGATAATATATCATAGCGTTTATCACATCAATAACTGACGCCATAGAAACGACCAAATAAATATATGGCAACATAGATATGTGGAAACATCTCACTAAATATTTGGTTGGCCTCTTTTTCAGAGTCCACACACAATAACATATCCACAAAGAAACAAACAGACACAACAATCTATCACAATATATTTGCTCCCTCTGCAACATTTCAATTATCCCAGTATGAGTCAACCCACATGTTTTCTCCCTACTGTCCCTTGTTTTTCACTCCTCTCCATGTCTCTCCCTCCCTATTTCATAATTCCCTCCCTTCCTCTCTCTCCTAATTCAATTTAACGTTGTGTTCCTGTTTGTGTATCTTGGAAGGGATGTGAGGCAATATGTGTTATTGGAATGTGCTGTAATGCTGTAATGTGCTGATGTATTGTAATGTAATGATTTATTGTATATTTGGGTTCGGCAGGTTAGAGCACTGGGTGAGTAACCGAAAAGTCGTTCTGCCCCCTGAAAAAGGCAGTTAACCCACTGTTCCCCGGTAGGCCGTCTTTCTAAATAACAATTTGTTCTCCTGGTTAAATAAAATAATAAAATAATGACCCAGTTGTGGTTTGAATTCTCTTCCTCTGTCTAGCTCACTCCCTTTCTCTCTGCTTACCGTGTGGTTGAGTTGACGACAATGGGCCTGCCAAGTATTAGGGCTGGAACACTTTTCAGAATTGTTACAAAACAATGTCTCTGTGTACACAGTGTGTGGGGGTGTGTGTGTGTGTTTGTGGTGTCCAAAATAAACTCTGATCTCTTCCCTAGCAGTGAGCATCCTCTCATTGTATAATAACAAGCTGCCTTGGGGGACCAGTGTTCCTCTGACTGACTTCTGTTGGCATTCTGATCCATCATCAACAACTGTGGTTGCTCTTCTGGGCAACACATTTCTCTGCCTCTCTCCCTCGTCTCTCTCTCTCTCTCTCTCTCTCTCTCTCTCTCTCTCTCTCTCTCTTTATCCTTGTGTGTCTTTCTTTCTCTCTCTCTCCGTCTCCTTCTCTCTTTGCACCCTCTTCCCTCTTCTCTCTCTCCACTTCGTCCCACTTTCACCTCCCTATCACTCTAAAAGCTATGTGTACTGTACACTTTTGGTTTCCTAGGTTCAGTTAATTTAACCTCCTCAGTGGCAGGATTTGAGGTTAAACACATTTACCACTGTAGCGGAGTTTTGTCGCCTTCCTGCAGTATCATAAAACCCACAGCTTCCATTACTGCCATTTTAATGACACCCTTGCATCTCTCAGCCGTTCTCTGACAGTTTTCTAAGTGTGTGGAAAAATGTCTAGTTGTCAGCATTATCTCACGTAGAGCCGTTTGATGTAATCATTTGGGAGTTGTCAACACTGAATAAGAGGTGCCCTCGTTGCCAATATCTGTGTGTGTGCACGCGCGTGCATGGCATGTCTGTCAGAGTTCGGCTGGAAAGACAACCTGTACATTCTAGAGACAGAGTGCCAGGAATGAAAGAGCAGCCAGGAGAAAGAGAGAGTATACATTGAGTAAGAGTGACAGGACATCTCCCAGTTGGTTAGACAGTTGAAACCCTGTCAGGTCCAATGAAGCAAAGAGAGTAGATTGTCTAGGGCTGTCTCTGGAGAGAGCTGACTCTGGTTTGGACTGGTGTGTGTGTGTGTGTGTGTGTGTGTGTGTGTGTGTGTGTGTGTGTGTGTGTGTGTGTGTGTGTGTGTGTGTGTGTGTGTGTGTGTGTGTGTGAGTGTGTGTGTGTGTGTGTTTGTGTTTGTGTGTGTGTGTGTGTGTGTGTGTGTGTGTGTGTGTGTGTGTGTGTGTGTGTGATGTGCTGTGCGGCGTGTGTGGATGAGACATAACTTAACGTTAAACTCTGTTAAAGCTCTGATGTAACTAGATCATTATTTAGTTTATCCTTCACTTAGGCAGGTATGTCCTTGTGAACATTGCGATCGATGGCAACGCCAGTGAAGTCAAAACTATTTTTATAAACAAATCATTGTGATTAAGTTATGTTAAAGTGGAGGTGTGTGTGTGCAAGTGTGTATTCGTGTGTCACATTTTCTGATTTTAACAGGAGTATGCTGCATCAGCACTGTAATCCGCCTCTAAGGACCGCAGAAGCGCATCTTTGTGTTTTTTTTTTTTTTTTTTTTTTTACCTGGCTTCCATAGACAATCTTAAAATAGTCAGATAAAGGTGTTTCGGGGCAATCAACACCAATCCTCCTTCGAGGGCCACCGAGTAGGACCTTCAAGTGTGCGGATACTCGCAGATCACATCCCAGGCCGCGTCCTCAATGCATGCATAGACCAACTGGTCAGCGTCTTAACCTTTTTGGGATAGGGGGCAGCATTTTCACTTTTGGATTAATAGCTTGCCCAGAGTGAACTGCCTCCTACTCTGTCCCAGATGCTAATATATGCATAGTATTAGTTGTATTGGATAGAAAACACTCTGAAGTTTCTAAAACTGTTTGAATGATGTCTGTGAGTATAACATAACTCATATGGCAGGCAGAAACCTGAGAAAAAATCCAACCAGGAAATGGGAAATCTGAGGTTTGTCGTTTTTCAACTCAGCCCCCATTGAAGATACAAGGTGATATTAGTTATGTTTCACTTCCCAAGGCTTCCACTAGATGTCAACAGTATTTAGAACCTGTTTTGAGAATTCTACTATAAAGGAGGGGCTCATAAGGGCTCTTTGAGGTGGTCACAGCCTCGGTCTGGCGCACTCACGTGAAAGGTAGCTACGTTCCACTTCATTTGTACAGACATGTACAGACAAAGGAATTGTCCGGTTGGAACATTAATTAAGTTTTATTTTAAAAACATCCTAAAGATTGATTCCATACTTAGGTTGGCATGTTTCTACGGGCTGTAACGGAACCTTTTGAACTTTTCGTCCGACGTTCGGCGCGACCTGAATGCACTTTTGCACATAACGCAGATATTTGGCCATAACCGATGGACATTATCGAACAAATCAAACATTTATGGTGGAATTGGGATTCCTGGGAGTGCAATCTGATGAAGATCATCAAAGGTAAGTGAATATTTAAAATGCTATTTCTGAGTAATGTTGACTAGCCAATGTGGCGGGTATCTTTTTGGCTGCTTTGTTGTCTAAAGGCTGTACTCAGATTATTGCATGGTTTGCTTTCTCCGTAAAGTTTTTTTAAAATCTGACACAGCGGTTGCATTATGGAGAAGTTTATCTGAAATTCCATGTATAATAGTCGTATCTTTATCAATGTTTATTATGAGTATTTCTGTAAATTGATGTGGCTCTCTGCACAATCACCGCATGTTTTAGAACTACTCAACGTAACGCGTCAATGTAAACTAAATTTTGTGATATCAATATGAACTTTATCAAACAGAACATACATGTGTAACTTGAAGTCCTATGAGTGTCATCTGATGAAGATCATCAAAGGTTAGTGATTCATTGTATCTCTAATTCTGCTTTTTGTGACTCCTCTCTTTGGCTGGAAAAATAGCTGTGTTTATTCTGTGGCTTGGTGGTGACCTAACATGATCCTTTGTGATGCTTTCGCTGTAAATCCTTTTTGAAATCAGACACTGTGGCTGGATTAACGAGAATTGTATCTTTAAAATGGTGTAAAATACTTGTATGCTTCTGGAATTTTAATGATGAGATTTTAGTTGTTTTGAATTTGGCGCCCTGCACTTTCACTGGCTGTTGAGGGGGGGGTTCCGCTAGCGGAACGAGGTTCCTTTGACAGGTTAACAAACATACTTGACCTCTCCCCGTCATAGTCTGTGGTCCCCATGTCCTTCAAGATGTCCACTATTGTCCCTGTACCCAAGCAAACTAACGTAACCTGCCTAAATGTCTATTGCCCTGTAGCACTCAATTCTGAAATCATGGAGTGCTTTGAGAGGTGGTCAAGGACCACATCAGCTCCACCTTACCTGTCACCTTGGACCCACTCCAATTTGCTTACCACCTCAACAGATCCATTCCCACCTGGAAAAGAGGAACACCTATGTGAGAATTCTGTTATTCGACTACAGCTCAACTCCAAACTTGACATTAAGCTCAAGGCACTGGGTATGAGCACCTCCCTCTGCAACTGGATCCTGAACTTCCTGACAGGTAGACCTCAGGTGGTGAGGGTGAGGGTAGGCAAAAACACCTCTGCCATGCTGGCCCTCAACATGGGGCTCCATGTACACCTGTGATGCCATGAATGACTCAAACACCATCATTAGGCTTGCAGATGACACAATGGTGGGCCTGATCATCGACAACAACGACAGCCTACAGGGAGGAGATAGAGCCCTTGTACAGTGTTGCCAGGGAAACAGCCTCTGCCTCAACGTCAGCAAAAACAAGAAGCTGAAGAAATTTGGCATGGGCTCTCGGATCCTACAGAAGTTCTACAGCTGTGCAATCACAGCATCTTAACCAGCTGCATCACTGCCTGGTACAGCAACTGCGAGTTGGCCCTACAGAGGGTGGTACGGACAGCCCAATACATCACTGGGGGCAAGCTCCCTACCCTCCAGGACATCTACACCAGGCGATGTCTGAAGAAGGCCCGAAAGGTCGTCTAGAACTCCAGCCACCCGAGCCACGAACTGTTCACTCTGTTACCGTCTGGCAAGCGATATCGGAGTATCAGGTCTCGGGCCAACAGGCTCTGAGACGGCTTCTACCACCAGGCCATAACACTGCTCGAAAGCTAAACATAGCTTTCTCCCTGCACAGACCTGCACAATAAATACTATTTGCACCGGAAAGATTATGTCAAATTTTGGAAAACTCAGGTTGTTGTGTTCCACAGTGCAATTTCAGAATGGATGAACAACAACAAGGCAAGTTTCACAATGAACAATACTTAATTTGAAAAGGTAGGAAATGTCTCTTACAAATTGTCGTTTTTGCAACACCTGTTAAAAGTCACTCCTCAAAAATACCAACAACTCTTAAAAAAAGACCTCTTTCTTAAAATCCATCAACCAACATGTATCTTAATTAACAGTCAATACTCATCCACATGTAGCCTCTGTAGTACAGTCCTTCCGTGGTGCCAGTTCCTCCACTTTTAGTCAGGCCTTTTCTCCTTAGCGCGCCATTGAATCTCTTTCTCTCCACAGGTTCCAGTCTCCATGAGGGGGGGGGGGGTTCAGGTCCGTCCTCGTGAAGAAAAAGGCAGTGTAAGTATCCGAGTCAGGTAGGTATCATAGTTAATTAATCAGGATTAATTCCCTTTTACTTCTATATCTTCAGCACAATGTTCGCTCATATCCTGCGTAGTCATAACTTATTTAAAGTGCACAGAAGTGACTTTGAGCCGCAGATGATAACCTCAAGGGCGAGAGGGAAAGTACTTTAACTTTCGTGCGCTGTTTGTGTTGGGAGCCACGAATGTTCAGAGACAGGCGTGGATTCGAGCTCTGTGCGTCCTAGGAGTGGGCAGCCATCAGAGAGCTGTGTGTCTGCACTGTCGGGATGCGGGGTCCCGTTCATTTCCTTCACCTGTGCACAATCAAGAGTGGAAAGAGAGGCACGCAGGAATGTCGCCTCTCAGTCTGGGTTAGAGAATATCATTGGCGTACAAGCTTAATAGAGAGCATGCGTGAGAATTCAGGACATGCATATGGATAGCACTCAGAAGAATTTAGGACAGGCACTATTGGTAGCACGTGTGAAATTGCACACTTCAATTACTGAACAGAGAGCACTCGTGAATAGGTTGGCACAGCAAAACGTATTCCCAAACATGTGAACACAGCAAAGGTGAGAGGGAAAAAGGAAGGAAGCTCTTCATCACAACAACTATATGCACCTTAGAAAGGATTTGCACTGACTACCCACATATCCAAGCCTTACACACAAACATACATACACAAAACAAACACCCTTAAACACACGCAAACAAACACACGCTCAGAGGTCACTGTGTGTGTATACTATTGATTCCGCTACCCACTCTAGTGTCTTCAGGACGTATTCATACCCCTTGACTTATTCCACATTTTGTTGTGTCACAGCCTGAATTTTAAAATGGATCAAATATTTTTGTTCTTCTCACACATCTCAACACAACAAAGGGAAAATGTGTTTTTCAAAATGTATGTCCATTTATGGAAAATGGAATACAGAATGATCTAATTTACGTAAATATTCACAGTCAATACTTTGCAGAAGCACCTTTGGCAGCAATTACAGCTGAGTATTTCTGGGTACGTCTCGAAGAGCTTTCCACACCTGGACTGTGCAACTTTTGCCCATTATTATTTTCAAGCTCTGTAAAATTGGTGTTTGATCATTGCTAGACAACCATTTTCAGTTATTGCCGTAGATTTAAGTCAAAACTGTAACTCGGACACTCAGGAACCTTTGGTCTTCCTGGTAAGCAACACCAGTCTAGATTTGGCCTTGTGTTTTAGGTTTTCGTCCTGCTGAAAGATTAATTCATCTCCCAGTGTCTGGAGGAAAGCAGACTGAACAAGGTTTTCCTCTAGGATTTAGCTTAGCTCTATTTCGTTTGTTTTTTTTTGATCCAGAAAAACATCCCAGTCCTTAATGATTACAACCACAACATGATGCACGTGCTGACGGGATGACCTCACGCAGTTGCTGCATATTATAATGTCGGTATATTCATGCTGCGAACAGCCCGTTCCATCTCATCCCAAAAATGTTCTATTGGGTTGAGGTCCGTGGACTGCGCAGGCCACTCAAGTAAACTGAACTTGCTGTCATGTTCCTAGAACCATTCTGAGAGAATATGGGCTTTGTGACATGACACATTATCCTGCTGGAAGTAATCATGTGACGAAGGGTGAACCGTCTCCTTGAAGGGATGCACCTGGTCAGCAACAATGTTCAGATACACTGTGGTGTTCAAACATTGCCAAGTGGTATCAAGAGACCTAACGTGTGCCAGGAAAACATTCCCCATACCAGTACACCACCGCCACCAGCCTGTACCGTTGACACCAGGCAGGATGGGGCCATGGACTCAGCTGCTTACGCCAAATCCTGACTCTGCCAACACCACTGTTATACTGCGCAATGAATTGCCTGTTTGTGGGCTGCCAGTTAGCTTGCCCAATTCTTGCCATTCTCCTTCGACTTCTCTCATCAACAAGCTGTTTTCACTCACAGGCCCACAATGCCTGGATGTGTTTTGTTTATTTCACCATTCCCGTAAACTCTAAACACTGTCGTGTGTGAAAAGCCCAGGAGGCCGGCCGTTTCTGAGATACTGGAACCGTCGCCCCTGGCAACAAAGTCGCTTCGGGTCACTCGTTTTGCCCATTCTTACCTTCAATTGAATAGTAACTGAATGCCTCGATGCCCATCTGCCTGCTTTATATAGCACGCATGGCCAAGTGACACACTGTCTACAGATGTATAGTATATTCCCATTCAAATGCAGGAAGACCTTCTGTAGAATGTATGACATCACTAGTGTGGTTGAATGATCATTATGTTGAATATAATAAACTACATTCATCAATCTGACTTCATTATTATGTGAATAAATGCAACAGGCCCTGTACATCTCTGGAGGATGTAGTCAGCAAGCCAATTAAGAGGCTAAATACAAATAGCTAATCCAGGCGACCAATGTGATTGTTATTGTAATCCAAACATACTGTATACTATATGTAGTGTAAATTATATTTACCAATAGACCTACTAAATTCTGAATGTACAGTCAATCAAATAATGCATTTTCTCAATTCAACTAATAGGATGTATTAGTCATGAAATAATTAACACTCATACCATTACAGTGTACATGAAATGCAGTGCTGTGAAAAGGTATTTACCCACTTTCAAATTGTTTCTACTTTTGCATGTATTTGATGCTGAATGTTATCAGATCTAAAACTATCACCTAATATTAGATAAAGGGAACCCGAGTGAACAAATAACACATTCATTATATACAAGGAATTTCTCAAAGCTGCTAATGAGAACCTTGAGGACCTTGTACCTAGCCGGTGGGAATTCCGGTGGAGACCCCCACCCAGGTACAGTAGTGGCAGTGCTGGCAACACTAGCTGCAGTAACCCATTGGGAGGGGGTCACACTCGGACAATCAGAGAGGGGGCAAATTATTGTGACCCTGGCGGCACAAAAAAATCAAAAGGTCTGACAGCTCAGAGATGCTTGGGAAAATGGTCACAATGGGGGACCAGTGTGTGTGTGTGTTTTAGGGGAAAGGGGTGTATCTGAGCTCCGTCTGCTAGGACTTGACATTAGTTAAGCAAATCTCCCCATTCTTGCTCAATTTTGCATGCCTTCGCTAACAGCTACAACTGTAAATGCATTTGCGCATCAAGTCTTCTCTTGAGTTGGGCTCGGGGATGCATCAACTGTGGAACATCTGAGCGTGTGGTTGTTTGTGGGGGAAGGGTGGGGAGAGTGTGTGTATGTATCCTACATCTGTTGCTAATGGGTAGTGATGTTAGGAACAGTATAGGATTACTCACAATAATTGTTTACCAAAATAATAATTGCTTACCAAAAATATAATTTTTTAGTCATGGTTATAGGTAATAATCTTTTCTATGAAGTGCCTACATTATTACGCATATTATTTGTTAATTGTGGAAATAAGTTAAGATATCCAATATTTTTTATATATATATTTTTAATAACAGTATACAATACAATTGAGGTGAGGGCATTGGAAATGCTTTTGGCTGTTAATCTCCTTCTGTTCTTTAGGTGGTACTGTGTGCTCTTTTTAAAGGATGGGTCCCAATCTCTCAAAGGCCCTCGGATCCAGGTGGACAGGGGTGGTCTGCCAGTCACTGGGACGACAACCTAACTTGGGATGGGGGGAGGTTTTAGCGGCTTGGAATAGTGGAGAACAATTAGAGGTTTACTCAGTAGCACTGCAAATATCATGGTGCGGTTATATGGACACTCAATCATCATGGTACTTTTTAAATGGTAAATTACAAACATATACTGGAACTAGTAAATATATGGAGGCCTGACCTAGTGAGATATACATGGCAGAGGCTAAATCAAGCTAGTTATCTTGAGTACATTCTTATGTCATTCTCACCGGCACCCATAGTTTGAAAAGTGTTGATAGGGGACAGAATGCGGTCGGGCTATCAAATAATTGGCATATACATTACTCTTTCCACGTATCAAAGCCTATTGGTTGACAACTTGTTGACAACTTGTTTTGAACCAGAACAGAATCATTTATAACTGACCTTTTCCAACATAGCATAGGTACAGCGAATGCCCTTATTGTATGGGACACTTTTAAATGTGCCTTTTAAAGGCCTTGCAATTAAAACAAAGCAATTTAAGTCAAAAGAGTTCATTTCAACAAAGGACATAGAGGGACTAACAGTACAGATAGATCACACTAAAACGGTACCATAGATGCACAGAATAAGTTAGGCAAAATATATAATAATGAACAAACTTATTCAATAAATAATGGTACCATGTCGTCCAAACAAGTTATACTTTTGACTCAACTCTCCATAGAACATTCTTCCAAGAGTCTTGATGATCATCCAGGTGTTTACAGGTGCTTTTTGGAAAACTTGAGTCAACTTCTTTGATGAGATGGGTCCCACTGCATAACACAGTAAGGACCTCATACCAACGGTCAAGCATGGCGGTGGTAGTGTAATGGTTTGGGGATGCTTTACTGCCTCCGGAGCTGGACGACTTGCTTTTATAGAAGGAACCAAAGAATTCTACAGGAGAATGTCAAGCCATCCGCCTGTGAGTTGAGGCGCAGCCAGAGGGAAGGTTCACTGTGTCATGTAATTATTTAATCAAATTAGATTGGAATGTAATTACTGTAGGGTGGAACGTGTGTTTGACTTAGACAGGAGCCTATGAGTGAGTGTATCTTCCTGTGGGATTGTGATGGTGGGCATCATAGGGTGTGTACGATGGGATGAATGTGATGTAGATTACGTGTAGGGAAGTAACCACAAGGATTCAGAGGTTTACACAAACATGTGCATGTACACACACTCACTGAAGTGCGAACATGTGGATGCACTGTAGACAAAAAACACACAGCACCCAAGCTATTTTATACCTATTTAGATCATAGAGCCAAGACTAAATCGCACACTGCATAAACAAACAGTATTTGAAGAAAAGTATGTGCTCAAATTGTCACTTAAGTTGCTGAGCCCATGTGGTTTCAGATGAGCTGATTGGAAGCTATGCAAAGCAAGGTCTACATTTCACAGCACATGAGTTTCTGATTAAATCATTCACGTTTCGTGGTTAGGAGGGTACAGATTGCACAATATAATTATTTTTACATACTGCTAAATGAATCATTTAGATGACTTTGGAAATACTCGATGAAACATTAAGCATTACAGATGTGTGTTGAATATAAATAAAAATGAACAACTCAAGAGTGACGGAGTGAGATACAGTAGACAGCGACAAAAAGAGACAAAAAAAAGAGGTGTGTGTGTGTGCCGTGTGTGTGTGTGCCGTGTGTGTGTGTGCCCGTGTCAGACAGCCGGTCTCCAGAGGAGTGTCTAATTTGAAGAGTGCCTTTACTGCTGCCTGCTAGTCTGTCATTGTTTTCTGACCTCTGACCCATAATGGGAACATGTCCATCCGTGTTTAACTTCCTTGATCAAAACTTCTAATAAAGGACAGAAATCATCCCTGTTTCTCTCCAAGGACAGTTCGTGTCCTGTCACGTCTATTTTGCTGGCAGATGAAATTATATAAAAACCTATACGGAAAGTTTGATCTCTTTTTGTCATTGATGAGGACGTGTCTTTGAGGTTGAGTCAGATCAGAGGATGGGCTTGTCAGTATATACAGTGGGGAACCTGAATGCACTATCATCCATTTGGCTGGCTACCAAAATATAGATAGAGAAGGGGAACAAGTCAGTGTTCCCTTTGTACTCTTTCAGGTGACCCACACAGTGGGCAGGTTTCCACTGACCTAGGTTTATGTGACAAAAGCAGTGTAGCAACAACAAAATGGAAGTGGCAGATATAGGAGAAACGCTCTAATGATCGACAACATTTTTATCTGTTCAACAGGTGTAGATTTCTCTTTTGTGTAACTTTCTTTGTTGTGACAAGAGGTGGAAACTGTGTTTTTCGAATAAATTATGATTGACAAATACTTTTGAAGGTACCAGGTCACGTGACGTCATCACGTATCTATAAGCTGCGTGACTATAAGCTCCACTATTTATTCAAAATGTCTACTGCTTGCCAAATCAATTGTTTCAACTATAAAAAATAGTATGGATGAGAATGTCTGAATTGCGTTGACTTGCTTTTCTAGTTGGTTTAACTGGCAAGTGTCACCATCCAGTTATTTCAGATCAACTTGGAGTGAACATTTCACCATGACATTACGTTGGCACAAGATAATTATTAGAATATGGCAAATATTAGTCAATTATTGCATTCTGTCCATGCCAGTATTCACGGGCTACCTGAGACATCAAACAGATAGCTGGGATGCAATTTATTAATGTGCAATTTGCCTGAATGGGTAGTGGAAACACTACATTTTTATTAGACACTAGGTCTTTGCAAAAAACGTTTTTCCTAGGTGTGACGTCATTACGTCCAGCTGTTTTTATCGACACAAGATAGTTCAATGGAAACGCACCCTAGCGGGCAATTGTTGCATCTATTTTATATGTGAACTTTGTAAACATCAACAAAAAAATCACTGGACAAGTTAATAGAAACATAGCTAATGTCAATTTACAGGAACGCTCTCCAAGCGTTTTAATATTTTGAGTGACAGATTGTCAAATAAACCCATTGTCAGATGAGACAGATGCTCCCGGGAGTTTAAGATTGGGCTTTGTTTCTAAATATCGACAAGAGATTCCTACCAAAACAGACACTGACTCAGACATGATAAAGATGTTAAATCCAGATTATTCCATTTTCCTATCTTTAATTAATCTATGACTCAGCTGTCTATTATCTGAAATTTGAATAATCATGAAATGTTTTTCCCAGTGATTGAATTATGCTGCATCTGGATTTGATCATTAACTTTTTTAATTATTTCTGATTAGCCCAGGCGGCTGAGGGTCTAACATCCTCCACCGCCCACTCCCCCAATCGATAGACACACTATTAACCCAATAATGATTGACATCTCTAATTTGACCCCATCTCTTTCTCTAAGGGCCCAGTAAGACTTTTCTCGTTCCGATAAAATGTCTCAGCTCTGGTCTAATTCCTGACATAGTGAATACATTCAAAGTTTTAAACCTGATATTTCCTAGATATTCACTCCCTTAAGA
Organism: Oncorhynchus masou masou; assembly: GCF_036934945.1. Taxonomy (NCBI): domain Eukaryota; kingdom Metazoa; phylum Chordata; class Actinopteri; order Salmoniformes; family Salmonidae; genus Oncorhynchus; species Oncorhynchus masou. Next base: position 29,845,954 of record NC_088242.1, read on the forward strand.
ATTGTAATGCCCAGACATCCACAAAAAGGTTTGAGTGATGCTCCTATTCAGTTTGATCTTTCTCTTAAGCCCCTCAGACATATCAGTCTGGAGTCTGGCTTGTGAGATGAGTAACACTGCCTGATGCCTAGGATTTAGCTCAAAGGGCTAGCACAGAGTGATGGTACACAGATGACCAGGGTTCACACCCAGTTGGTCACACCTGTACCATTTACAATGAACTAGAGTGTCCAAATATGTGCATTTACACTTATAGGATGACATATCAACACCCTATTACAGGGCTCACTGCAAGTTAATCTGGGTGTACACCAAGATATTTTGGCCACGATTTAGCTGTCCCAGACAAAATCCCCATGTCATTGCCTGCTTGGGGCGCGCAGCTGTCACGCTTATTTAATGTGAGAGGGTCAGATACGCAATCTAAGGGCTAGCGATCCCGTCTTTGAGCCGTCCCAGACATCCCGATATTTTCAAACATGTTTGATTTTAACAGCACAAAATCTGCACTGCTCTTGTAGTGTGATGTGCAATGACAGGTTTTGAGAACGGTTATCAGCAATAGCCAATGAGAGCGTAAACCTGTTATGGCTGCAGTCCCGATATCGGGATCGATATGACAACGACCAGTGAAAATAAAGGGCGCCAAATTCAAACCACAGATATCTCATATTTACAATTCCTAAAACATACATATCATTTTAAAGCTATTCTCATTGTTAATCCCACCAAAGTGTCCGATTTCAAATAGGCTTTTCATCGAGATCACTACAAACGATTATGTTAGGTCTCCACCAAACCACAATAAGCACAGCCATTTTCCAGCAAAATATAGCATTCACAAAAAGCATAAATAAAGATAAAATTAATCACTAACCTTGAATTATCTTCATCAGATGATACTCATAGGACTTCATGTTACACGATGCATGCATGTTTTGTTTGATAAAGTTCTTATTTATATAAAAAAAATCTGAGTTTACATTGGCTATTTAGATTCACTAGTTCCAAAAACATCAAGTGATTTTGTATAGCCACATTGTTTCAACAGAAATACTCATCATATATGTAGAGTTATACACTTGGAATTATAGATATACCTCCTTAATCTGAGACGGCACTCAGAACAGTAGCCAAATTAGCCTCCATGTTGGAGTCAACAGAAACCAGAAAATACATGATAAATTATTCCTTACCTTTGATGAACTTCATCAGAATGTAGTCCTAGAAATCCCAGGTCCACAATAAATGCTTGATTTGTTCGAAAATGTCCCTTATTTATATCCAATTAGCTACTTTGGTTAGCGCGTTTGATAAACAATTCCAAAGTCACAAAGCGCGTCCACTATAACGTGACGAAATGTCCAAAAGTTACATAACAGTCAGTAGAAACATGTCAAACGATGTACTGAATCAATCTTTAGAATGTTGTTTACATATATCTTGAATAACGTTCCAACCGGATAATTAGAATTACTTCAGATGAGCAGTGGAACGCAAGTCCTTCCCCTGTGTAAGGGAATTCACCCCCGTAGTGGACAAAAATGAATGGCAAATTATTGGCATAGGACAAACCATGTACACATTGGTCAATACCACCCAAATCGGCGTTGATTCATGCAAAGTTTACTTCAAATGCCATATGGCTATTGCCAGTTGTAACACTTCAAAAATCCAACAGGTGGCGTGTGCGCTCCACCGTGGTTTTTCATATTGATATTGGACTCCAAGTCAACATCCAAAAGCCAAATTTTGAAAAAATGGATTTTTTGTCAAAAACTTATCACCCCTTAAAAAAGTGCTTTCTGGACCGTCTTTCGAAATTCTTTCGCTTTTTTTTGTCAATTACACATGTGTAAGAACTGTATGAATATACTTTTGTCCAATTTTATTATCATTATTTATTTATTTATTTTACTTGCGCATTATTGCATGTGTTTTGTCCATCTGCAATATGATTTCATAGGAAGTCAGAAGTCAAAAGTCAATAATTGCAAAATTTCATAAAAAACTTCACACACCCCTAAAAAAGTGCTTTCTGGACCGTTTTTCGAAAAGAAATTCGAATTTTGTGTCAGTTACACACGTATAAGAACTGTATCAACATACTTTAGTCATATTTTTTAATCATAATGTTTTTGTTTTTTTTACTTGTGCATAAGGCATATGTTTTGTGGGGGCCAAATGTCATAAGAAATTTGACATGCTCAAAAATCCTTCAGAAATGCAAAATTGACTGGCCTGATGAACTCGGGATGGCCGGGCAGTGATTGTTGTTCCTTTCAATCACTCGTGGTGTTGATTTCATCATGTCCATTTGTTTATGTTTTCTCACTTTTGCAAAGTCACTGTGCATTTGCCATATGGTTAACTGGGCAGTCACCATCACCAATTTGTCATGCTATAAAAATCATGCAGGAATGCCAAATTGACTGAACCGATGAACTCGGGATGGCTGGGCAGTGATTCTGGTACCTCTCCATCGCTCGTTTGGGTTGATTTCAGAATGTCACTTTTGGTGATGGTACCTCACTGTTAAAACATATTGCAAATGTTGTCTCACTTTTGCAAAGTCACTGTGCATTTGCCATATGGTTAACTGGGCATTCACCATCACCAATTTGTCATGCTATAAAAATCATGCAGGAATGCCAAATTGACTGAACCGATGAAGTCGGGATGGCTGGGCAGTGATTCTGGTACCTCTCCATCGCTCGTTTGGGTTGATTTCAGAATGTCACTTTTGGTGATGGTACCTCACTGTTAAAACATATTGCAAATGTTGTCTCACTTTTGCAAAGTCACTGTGCATTTGCCATATGGTTAACTGGGCAGTCACCATCACCAATTTGTCATGCTATAAAAATCATGCAGGAATGCCAAATTGACTGAACCGATGAACTCGGGATGGCTGGGCAGTGATTCTGGTACCTCTCCATCGCTCGTTTGGGTTGATTTCAGAGTGTCACTTTTGGTGATGGTACCTCACTGTTAAAACATATTGCAAATGTTTTCTGACTTTTGCAAAGTCACTGAAAATTCGTGCAGGAATGCCAAATTGACTGGCCCGATGAACTCGGGATGGCTTGGCAGTGATTCTGGTACATCTCCATCGCTCGTTAGGGTTGATTCCAGAATGTCCATTTGGTGATGTTTCTCACTCTTGCAAAGTCACTGTGCATTTGCCATATGGTTAACTGGGCAGTCACCATCACCAATTTGTCATGCTATAAAAATCGTGCAGGGATGCCAAATTGACTGGCCCGATGACCTCGGGATGGCTGGGCAGTGATTCTGGTACCTCTCCATCGCTCGTTTGGGTTGATTTCAGAATGTCACTTTTGGTGATGGTACCTCACTGTTAAAACATATTGCAAATGTTGTCTCACTTTTGCAAAGTCACTGTGCATTTGCCATATGGTTAACTGGGCAGTCACCATCACCAATTTGTCATGCTATAAAAATCGTGCAGGGATGCCAAATTGACTGGCCCGATGACCTCGGGATGGCTGGGCAGTGATTCTGGTACCTCTCCATCGTTCGTTAGGGTTGATTTCAGAATGTCGCTTTTGGTGATGGTACCTCACCGCTTAAGCGTATTGCAAATGGACAAGAGCCACCTGCAAGTCACCGTCCATCAGTCAATTTGATATCATTCAAAGCTAACTATTGGAGGCACTGTCAGTCTCTACGCACCCCAATAATACGTCCCTCCATCCAAGTTGTGTATCTGTGTGATTTAGTTTTCCTTTGAATTTTTATGGGAAAAATGACTGATTTACAGTTCATGGGGGTTGCCTAATCATATATATGAAGTTTTGGAAAGATCTGATTTATTTAACCCCTCCAAACAGCCCATGAGACACCAATTATGGCACTTCCGGTTGGCACCGGAAGCTGTAACTCAACATACATCCTCATTGGGGTATTCCATTACAGAATCCTGAGTTTTAAGTCTTTACCATTAAAACTGACTGATTTACACAGGGTTGAATGCACTATGTCAAACTGCAGGCAGGTTATGGGTATACACTTTTAGGGCGATTTGAACCACTTCCGGTTGGTCCAGGAAGCCTAGAATCGACACAGGTAGACCTTATAGTGGCCTGATGGACTGGTACCAAAGACAGGTTCATACAGCATTCATAACCCATATAGACTCCAGGTTGTATTTAGTGGAGCAGCCAATGTATTCCTATGGGGAGAGAAGTCAATGAACACAGTTTTTATGTAAACACCTTCTTTTGACTGTGAAGGGTTAATGTCACACGGTCAAGGATAGGCTTGGACAGATCAGGAGGACCTTAGGAACATTCCTGTGGTTGAATTGTCTTTCTAAACCTAACGGTTCCGCCGCTGTCACTCAAAATCAAATGACGTACTGGTGCAGGCTTCATATTGGGCCTATTTTTCTCATGGTTGCTGCGCTCAGACCGAGCGAGCTACGGTCAAGCGGGGCGCCTCGTTGGACTCGGCACAGTCTGGACACTATGGTGATGCCATTGTTTGTGTTGATTTCAGAATGTACATTTGGTAATGTTTTCTCACTCTTTCAAAGTCACTGTGCTTTTGCCATATGGTTAACTGGGCATTCACCATCACCAATTTGTCATGCCATAGAAATCATGCAGGAATGCCAAATTGACTGGCCCGATGACCTCGGGATGGCTGGGCAGTGATACTGGTACCTCTCCATTGCTCGTTAGGGTTGATTTCAGAATGTCGCTTTTGGTGATGGTACCTCACCGCTTAAACATATTACAAATGGACAAGAGTCACCTGCAAGTCACCGTCCATCAGTCAATTTGATATCATTCTGACACCAAACTGATACAAACTGACACCAAACCCACTTTTCCCAACTCGTTTAGGAGCCAAGTATAACATACTTCAGAGCTGGCCCAAAATTCACAAGGCCTTCGGTACAAAACATAAAAAAAACATAAAACACATAGTTACTTTCTAGCTGCGGGGCCAGTTCGGACATTATGTGTAGTCCTATGTGAGGCGACCCCGAATCCCGAGTTTCGGCTCGATAGGTCATTTGGTGTCCGAGTAAAAGCCTAATTGGTGCTGAAATCCACTTTTTTCCATGCCTTGCTACGGGGTCCTTGAATGAGCTATCGGACAGAAACGTTGGGGTCCGTGTCTATGGGCCGAGCCGGTTTCAATGCACCTAGTCTTGTGTCTCTGAGACTTTTCTAAATGTCGCCATTTTCGTAATGGTCAAAATGAATTGAAGTCATTGCAAATGTTCGACGCTGTTTCTCGGTCCGAGAACATTCTAGAGCGCCGTAACTCACCACGCACTATCTACCTGAGGTCTAGAACAGGATTCTAAAGTTTCGGAACTCTAGGTCTGACGGTTCTTTTTTAGCTCGAACAAAGCTAACTATTGGAGGCACTGTCAGTCTCTACGCACCCCAATACGTCCCTCCATCCAAGTTGTGAATCTGTGTGATTTAGTTTTCCTTTGAATTTTTATGGGAAAAATGACTGATTTACAGTTCATGGGGGTTGCCTAATCATATATATGAAGTTTTGGAAAGATCAGATTTTTTAACCCCTCCAAACAGCCCATGAGACACCAATTATGGCACTTCCGGTTGGCACAGGAAGCTATAACTCAACACACATCCTCATTGGGGTATTATATTACATAATCCTGAGTTTTAAGTCTTTAAGTTAAGAATTGACTGATTTACACAGGGTTCAATGCACTATGTCCATCAAATTGCAGGCAGGTTATGTGTAAACACTTTTAGGGCAATTTGAACCACTTCCGGTCCAGGAAGCTTAGAATCGACACAGGTAGACCTTATAGTGGCCTGATGGACTGGTACCAAGGACAGGTTCATACAGCATTCATAACCCATATAGACTCCAGGTTGTATTTAGTGGAGCAGCCAATGTATTCCTATGGGGAGAGAAGTCAATGCACACTGTTTTTATGTAAACACCTTCTTTTAACCTTGAAGGGTCAATGTCACATGGTCAAGGTTAGGCTTGCACAGATCAGGAGGACCTTAGGAACAGTCCTGTGTTTGAATTGTCCTTCTAAACCTAACGGTTCCGCCGCTGTCACTCAAAATCAAATGACGTACTGGTGCAGGCTTCATATTGGGCCTATTTTTCTCATGGTCGCTGCGCTCAGACCGAGCGAGCTACGGTCAAGCGGGGCGCCTCGTTGGACTCGGCACAGTCTGGACACTATGGTGATGCCATTGTTTGTGTTGATTTCAGAATGTCCATTTGGTAATGTTTTCTCACTCTTTCAAAGTCACTGTGCATTTGCCATATGGTTAACTGGGCATTCACCATCACCAATTTGTCATGCCATAAAAATCATGCTGGAATGCCAAATTGACTGGCCCGATGACCTCGGGATGGCTGGGCAGTGATTCTGCTACCTCTCCATCGCTCGTTTGGGTTGATTTCAGAATGTCGCTTTTGGTGATGGTACCTCACTGTTAAAACATATTGCAAATGTTTTCTGACTTTTGCAAAGTCACTGAAAATTCGTGCAGGAATGCCAAATTGACTGGCCCGATGAACTCGGGATGGCTCGGCAGTGATTCTGGTACCTCTCCATCGCTCTTTAGGGTTGATTTCAGAATGTCCATTTGGTAATGTTTTCTCACCCTTTCAAAGTCACTGTGCATTTGCCATATGGTTAACTGGGCAGTCACCATCACCAATTTGTCATGCCATAAAAATCATGCAGGAATGCCAAATTGACTGGCCCGATGACCTCAGGATGGCTGGGCAGTGATACTGGTACCTCTCCATTGCTCGTTATGGTTGATTTCAGAATGTCGCTTTTGGTGATGGTACCTCACCGCTTAAACATATTGCTAATGGACAAGAGTCACCTGCAAGTCACCGTCCATCAGTCAATTTGATATCATTCTGACACCAAACTGATACAAACTGACACCAAACCCACTTTTCCCAACTTGTTTAGGAGCCAAGTATCACATACTTCAGAGCTGGCCCAAAATTCACAAGGCCTTCGGTACAAAACATAAAAAAAACCATAAAACACATAGTTACTTTCTAGCTACGGGGCCAGTTCGGACATTATGTGTAGTCCTATGTGAGGCGACCCCGAATCCCGAGTTTCGGCTCGATAGGTCACTTGGTGTCCGAGTAAAAGCCTAATTGGTGCTGAAAATCCACTTTTTCCATGCCTTGCTACGTGGTCCTTGAATGAGCTATCGGACAGAGATGTAGGGTTCTGTCTCTATGGGCCGAGACGGTCCCAATGCACCTAGTCTTGTGTCTCTGGGACATTTCTAAATGTCGCCATTTTCGTAATGGTCAAAATGAATTGAAGTCATTGCAAATGTTTGAGGCTGTTTCTCGGTCCGAGTACCTTCTAGAGCGCCGTAACTCACCACGCACTATCGACCTGAGGTCTAGAACAGGATTCTAAAGTTTCGGAACTCTAGGTCTGACGGTTCTTTTTTAGCTCGAACAAAGCTAACTATTGGAGGCACTGTCAGTCTCTACACACCCCAATACGTCCCTCCATCCAAGTTGTGTATCTGTGTGATTTATTTTTCCTTTGAATTTTTATGGGAAAAATGACTGATTTACAGTTCATGGGGGTTGTCTAATCACACATATGAAGTTTTGGACAGATCTGATTTTTTTAACCCTTCCAAACAGCCCATGAGACACCAATTATGGCACTTCCGGTTGGCACAGGAAGCTATAAATACACACATGTCTTGATTGACATAGAAACCTACAGAATCCTGAGTTTTAAGTCTTTAAGTTGAGAATTGACTGATCTACACAGGGTTGAATAATCCAGAGTCATTTCCACCTTTCGAGGTGATGTACATCCAAATACCTTTTGGGTCAATTTAACCACTTCCGGTTGCTCCAGGAAGCTTAGAATCGACACAGGTAGACCTCATAGTGGTCTGATGGAATGTCATAGAAGACAGGTTCATACAGCATTCATAACCCATATAGACTCCAGGTTGTATTTAGGGGAGCAGGCAATGTATTCCTATGGGGAGAGAAGTCAATGCACACTGTTTTTATGTAAACACCTTCTTTTAACTGTGAAAGATTAATGCCACACAGTCAAGGTTAGGCTTGCACAGATCGGGAGGACCTTAGGAACATTCCTGTGGTTGAATTGTCTTTCTAAACCTAACGGTTCCGCCGCTGTCACCCAAAATCAAATGACATTGTGGTGCAGGCTTCATTGTGGGCCTATTTTTCTCATGGTCGCTGCGCTTAGACCGAGCGAGCTACGGTCAAGCGGGATATCTCGTTGAACTCGGCACGGCCTTGGGATTATGTTTATGCCATTGCCTGCTCTCTGTGTCTTTAAACACCGCGCTTTGTCACTCCATCCTTGCTGTGTGTGTGTGTGAGAGCTTTTCTTTGACATCTGTTGGGAGAAATGAGTGATTTTACAGTTCAGGAGGGTTGCCTAATCACATATGAAGTTTTGAAAAGATCTGACCTTTTTAACCCTTGGATACAGCCACTATGACACCATTTAAGGCACTTTCATTGGGGTATGCCTTTACAGAATCCTGAGTTTTAAGTCTTTACGTTAAGAACTGAGTTATTTACGGAGGGTTTAGTGAGTGTGTGTTATTTCAGAAAATCATAGAAAATCACAGAAATGTCGTAGAGCTCCGCAGCACACTTTAAAAATATTCGTATGAACACCCTGCAACTGGATCTGTAACCATTGAAAAAAAAAACACCTATATCTGAACATCACAATCTGGTCATCGTACGATTTCTCTTAAATGACGATAGATAAATGGCTGATTTTTTTTTATTGACACCGGAGGCTCCTTGACTTTGACGTGAAGTGAAAAAATCATTTCTCTATTTTCATTTTGGACCTTTAATCCCAGAAATATGGCCATAACTCAAAAACCGTTGAGGCCTAGACGCCATCTTGTTCGGGGCCATCTGCCCATTATGCCAAACCTACGCTCACCAAGTTTCGGCTTCGAAATATTTTCAGTTTTCGAGATATGGCACGTCGTGATTCGGGATGTTTTGTCCAATAGCAATATGATTGCTTATGCCCTCTTGTGGGATCTTCCGGCATAGCGGAAAAATGGACCAAAATTTGATTATTTTATAAAACGAAAACCGAATGTCCGACAAAGTTCATTTGATGACTTCCCGGTAGGTCTGGCCCTGCCGCTCGGCCCGACGCCGTCCCGAATTTTAAAAATGTTTTCGGACGTCTAGTAAGGGACCGTACAGTTCCAATATGGACTTTCTCACTAACCATACGGTGATTGTCAAAAAGTTCCCTTAAGGTATGAACGCGCCTGGTGAAAGCATGGTCCACTCATGGCTGTGGTGACTATTTCCTGTGTCAATCGACCCCCCTTCACATTAGAGTCATCAGACAAAGTTCCATTGACTGCTGACATCTAGTGGAAGGCGTAGGAAGTGAAAACTCATCCATATTTCACTTTAATTTCAATGAGACCTTGGTTGAAAATCTGCCTCCTCCAGAAAAAAAACAGGAAGTGAAATTTCTCAGGTTTTTTAATAATAATATGCAAATATTAGCAACTATGTCTGAGGAGCAGGCCGTTTGATATGGGCACCTTACATCCAAGCTACTCAATACTGCCCCTGAAACCATAAAAAGTTAAGTCACCCAAAATGTGTAGACTCTCAAGCAGAGCGATGACTACTACTAGCATGCGTTTGTAGGGCTACTTGCCTTTAACCAAAGCCAAAGTGTCAAATCATTACCGCTCTGATGTTTACAAGCAATGTTATTCAATTCAAAATGTAATGGCTAGATATTTCAACTCTCTATGACAAGCGTGAATGTCTGACTGAAAAAGTTTATTAGGCTGCTTTGGTCCACAGCCCTATCTAGCTACGTTATTAACAATCTAATCACATCATCACATTGTATTTCGAGACAGCGTGGTATCGAGAATCCACGCGACCAAGTGAAGAATCTTGTAGTGTGTGACCCACTATGTTGGCAAGAACGAAAAATACAGGGAAGACGACTGTTAATGTGAGAAGCTCAGCAGCCAGGATTTTGAAAGTCGTGTAGTGAATGGCCAGCATTAGAAGAGTAACCCTGGGAACCCAAGTGGTCCAGCGGTCTAAGGCATTGCATCTCAGTGCTAGAGGTGTCACTACAGACCTGGCTCAAGTCCAGGCTGAATCACAATTGGCTGTGATTGGGAGTCCCATAGGGTGGCACACAATTGGCCCAGTGTTGTCTGGGCTGGGGTAGGCTGTCATTGTAAATAATAATTTGTTCTTAACTGACTTGCCTAGTTTAAAAATAAGGTTAATTGCACACAGACAGAGTGGCTGCCCTCGCAACAACATTTCACAGTCTCAATTTTAGTATTCAACATTTGTCCATAAACGCCAAAACTTGACAGTTACATTTTGGAATGAATACCAACTGGATATGGTAAGGGTTAAGGTTTGAGATAGGGTTAAAACTTAAAGAAGAAAAATATGAGTGCTGAGCACTGGGATTGACTGTGATCCTAGGATCTGTATCTAGCTGTTTAACCCTTCCACAATCCACAACACCCTAGCAAGCCATAAGCCTACTTGATGTGGCCAGTATTGAAGGCATCTCCCGTTGTCCTGGGGACCTGGACAAACGTTGAATACTGAAGTGGATCTGACGTGACCTGGTTGGCCCTTTCTAGTTTTCTCACCAAGACGTCAACCACCCTCCTCACAGGGGGAGAACGGCTTTGAAGACTAATGTAAAACATTACGTAATCCACCCCAGCCATTACTAGAGGTGTTTGAATTTGAGTTTGGGAGTTTCACTTCATTGCCTGAGATTACTTCTTCTCAGCAAGGTCCAGTCTGTTCCTGATCTTCTGTGTCCTCTAATACAGCTATTCCCAAACTGGCGTACACGCAATGCCATCGGGGTTACGCCAAATAAAAATGTGATTCACATTTTCAAATAGTCCATTTACATTTTCCAACGGGGCTATACATTTGGGTGAGTTTTTGTAAGTAGCCTCATTTCACTGCCCATAGAGACACATACCAGCTCTACTGGTAGTACTGCTACTACCAACAGTACAAAAGTGGTTCCTCCTTTAAAAGGTGTGTCATACTGCAGCACACCTTGCGGGCTGCTGCAGCATTCTGTGGCACATAATTTAATTGTTAGACATTTTTTTCTGTTAATGCAAGGTAGTGCTAGTTGGATCACCAGAGGGCATCTTTGAGAAGCATTTGATAGTCTTCCATATTGGAATTACCAGAGAATTTAAAACCTTTTTTCTAATAACAGTATATATATGGGATTGATTTTAAGAAATTTGGCTTAATTAATTAGATTAATATTATGGTGTTTCTATTCCGAGAAAAACTCAAATCGAAACCCTCAGGGTTTCCGTTAGGATGGAATGGAAAATATGGCACTGTGCAACGTGACGGAAAAGTAGGCTAAAGCAGATTCTAAATGGTTTGCTTTCACTAGACAACTTGTTTCCAATATTTCTGTTAATCAGTGATATTTATTCCCATAGCAATTCATTATGGATCCATAACTAAATCAACTGCATTTTGAAAGACTATTTTTATCCTTATTTTATTAACGAAAGCATTAAGATGCTGATGAAGAAATACAGTATTGTTAAGTATATGCTTTTACATTTGGATAATAAAGCATTTAAAGCATTTTGAAGATATAAGCCACCTTCATTTTTTTTATTAGGCTAATGTGCAGTCTGACAAGTAGACATAGCCTACGGTATATACTGTAGTAAACATGGGAAAGTGCTTAATTCCTTACATTAGGGAGAGCAGACCATGCCCAGACTTTCTCAGTGACCTCCAGTACTCAATCGTCTGACAAACAAAGACTTCGCATCCTGCAGGCCTAGGCATGGATCAAAGCTGGCGAGACTTTCAATAACATCATCTTCACAGACAAATCAACTCTGGCCCTTGAGCAATTTGCTCAAAATTGCTACAGAAAAAAAGGAAGAAGATCAAGCAAGCCGAGTCCCAAGCATCCGCTGAAACTCCATGTGTGGGTGGCAATTTCTCACCAGGGACCAGGCCCATATTTGACTTTTGATTATAAGTTTGGCTATTTACAAAGCAAAAGGTACAGAAAATATTGTAGCCTACACCTCACAGACTGTTATGTGTTCCACAATAATTCACTCTTGCCTCCTTTTTCAGGTATCATAACACAATATTTCTTTGAGGAAGAAATCATCAAGAGATATGCTATGTCAGAGAGGTGTTTCTGGGTCCATATAATTTCTTTCAAGGTAGGATTATAGCAATATTTTGTTACGTTTATTTACATTTCTATTATTTTACCTAATGTTGGCTGTAAGTCACAATTAATGATTTATTATCCAAATGCAGACAATTACCCACCCGGGTTTGCATTGCAAAGGAGGGCATATGTAGTAAAATAAAGGTTAAATCAAAATCCTAAAACACCTACGGTAGGCCAGCAGTATATCTAATAATATTTTTTTAATCTCTACATGTAGGTCTCCTGATTTAAACCCGATCGAACTTGTTTGGCATCAACTGAAAACATTAATCCGTAACTCTGCCAAGCCGACAAGCAAAGATGAACTGATCAAGACCCTCAAGATGTTTTGGCTTGAGAAATTGACGATACAACAATGCAACAAATACATTGATCATCTCAGCAAGGTTTTACCTGTGGTCGTGGAGCTGGGTGGAATTGCGACTAAAATGTAGTTTAAATAAAAATCTGCATTTGAATGTCTTTTTTCTCGTAAGTATATTAATAATTAACGAAATCATAAAGATGTTGATGAAGAAATACTGTACTGCTGTTTTGAGTTAGAAATGTAACACTTTAGAGTACTTAAGCATCAAATACATTGCAAGTTGAGGGATTTTCACTACAGTAGCCAGGCTATAAAAAGTATATTGTCCTGCTAATAAGATACATTTGCATGATGGGCCACACCTGTTACAGTACTGCAGTACACTTGTGATGAACATGTGTCTGAAAACCTGTTTTCATAATGTCTCCAGTCGTCCATCATTACAGTAAATAAAAACACAGCATCTTGTTTATATTCTGTATTGCAATTACAATGTCACAAATAATTTGTATCTAACTTTTCCAATTACTTTTAGAGTTTGGGATTTACAAATGTGTGCTTTTCATTATTAGTTACATTGTTTTAGTTCGAACGTGCAGACCTTTTTTGTTTAAATTATTGTTTTATGTAGGATGCTACATGTTACTCCCATCTTGTTCCTTGCCCTCTCCCACACGTCATTCTCCGCCTGAGTGGCTCGCTTGTGGGCATGCTGGTACGAAATGGCAGCACCTTCGGTTGTGCGTCAAGAATTCAGCATAGCAAATTTGTATGAAGGTCTGGTTAGTCACAGGCAAATAGTAATATGCTCTAAACCGCTCTGGTGACAAACTTTGCTGCCCTGTTTCCAATCGTCCACATGGCTGGGAGACCATCCTCAAATGAATGCAGATGAAGGGAGGTAGATATGTATAGGAAGTGTAGTGTACAGTCTTTTTTCTGCATTAACTCAGCAAAAAAGAAATGTCCCTTTTTCAGGACGCTGTCTTTCAAAGATAAATCCAAATAACTTCACAGATCTTATTTGTAAAGGGTTTGTTCAATGAAACATAAACAGTTAATGAACATGCACCTGTGGAACGGTCATTAAGACACTAACAGCTTACAGACGTTAGGCAATTAAGGTCACAGTTATGAAAACTTAGGACACTAAAGAGAACTTTCTACTGACTCTGAAAATCACCAAAAGAAAGATGCCCAGGGTCCCTGCTCATCTGCGTGAACGTGCCTTAGGCATGCTGCAAGGAGGCATGAGGACTGCAGATGTGGCCAGGGCAATAAATTGCAATGTCCGTACTGTGAGACGCCTATAACAGCGCACCAGGAAGACAGAACGGACAGTTGATCGTCCTCGCAGTGGCAGACCACTTGTAACAACACCTGCACAGGATCGGAACATCCGAACATCGCACCTGCGGGACAGGTACAGGATGGCAACAACAACTGCCTGAGTTACACCAGGAATGCACAATCCCTCCATCAGTGCTCAGACTGTCCGCAATAGGCTGAGAGAGGCTGGACTGAAGGCATTTAGGCCTGTTGTAAGGCAGGTCCTCACCAGACATGACCGGCAACAATGTCACCTATGGGCACAAACCCACCGTCGCTGGACCAGACAGGACTGGCAAAAAGTGATGAGTAGCGATTTTGTCTCACCAGGGGTGATGGTTGGATTCGCATTAATCGTCGAAGGAATGAGCGTTACACTGAGGCCTGTACTCTGGAGCAGGATCGATTTGGAGGTGGAGGGTCCATCATGGTCTGGGGCGGTGTGTCACAGCATCATCGGACTGAGCTTGTTGTCATTGCAGGCAATCTCAATGCTGTGCGTTACAGGGGAGACATCCTCCACCCTCATGTGTTACCCTTCCTGCAGTCTCATCCTGACATAACCCTACAGCATGACAATGCCACCAGCCATACTGCTCATTCTGTGCGTGATTTCCTGCAAGACAAGAATGTCAGTGTTCTGCCATGGCCAGCGAAGAGCCCGGATCTCAATCCCATTGAGCACGTCTGGGACCTGTTGGATTGGAGGGTGAGGGCTAGGACCATTCCCCCCAGAAATGTCCGGGAACTTGCAGGTGCCTTGGTGGAAGAGTGGGGTAAAATCTTACAGCAAGAACTGGCAAATCTGGTGCAGTCCATGAGGAGTACTTAATGCAGTTGGTGGCCACACCAGATGCTGAATGTTACTTTTGATTTTGACCCCCCCCCTTTGTTCAGGGACACATTATTCCATTTAATTTATGTTTGTCACATTTCTGTGGAACTTGTTCAGTTTATGTCTCAGTTGTTGAATCTTATGTTCATAAAAATATTTACACATGTTAAGTTTGCTGACAATAAATGCAGTTGACAGTGAGAGGACGTTTCTTTTTTTTGTTGAGTTTATATGATTTACAAATCATGGTTATTTAAACCATGTTTCTTGTCTATTTCATGGTTACAATGTGTAATCATTGATGTCCCCGGAGCAGGAGTGTCACGCCTTGGTCTTAGTATTTAGTGTTTTAGATAATTAGTTGGTCAGGCCAGGGTGTGACATGGGGTTTATGTTATTGTGTTGTCGTATTGGGTTTTTTGTAGGCATTGGGATTGTGGTTGATTAGGGGTGTGTTTAGTTTAGGTTTGGCTGCCTGAGGCGGTTCTCAATCAGAGTCAGGTGATTCTTGTTGTCTCTGATAGGGAACCGTATTTAGGTAGCCTGGGTTTCACTGTGTATTTCGTGGGTGATTGTTCCTGTCTCTGTGTAGTTTCACCAGATAGGCTGTAATTAGGTTTCACGTTCCGTTTTGTTGTTTTTTATTTTGTATCAGTTATTTCATGTACCGCGATTCATTCATTAAAAACATGAGTAACCACCACGCTGCATTTCGGTCCGACTTTCTTGCGACAAACGAAGAACGCCGTTACAAGGAGTAATAAACACTGTAAAAGTGTATAATTATAATACATACAAACAGACACAGCGTCATTCAACGAATGGAGTTTGATACACCTGGTATTGGATATGACTGAAAAAAACTTCGTAAATAGCGATTGCACATTTTTTGCTCGACTCGTTATGACGTTATAATTACTGACATTTGCTTCCACCGAAATGTTTTTGCCAGATCTCTTTGCTGAAGAAAGTCACCAGCGACGGGTAGCATAATGTCAAATTCGTCATTGGAACCACTCAATATGATTGGTCATATAAAAACCTTGGGAACCAAATGCATAATGAGTGCTCTAACTCCCCCCTGTGGTGGTCTGGAGCAATGAAGCAGTGATGCTGGGTATGCGTGAGCTCGCAACTGTACACCTGCACCTGTCGATGACACAAGTTCTGCTTCCACGAGCACATCCATTGCTAGCAACAGCATTGCTAGCATAATTCTACATTTGTTGCTTGCATGGACACTGACAGTTGTGAATCTGATGCAGCCGAAGAGTTACTGCCCACTTACCCGGGAAAGCAATGAACAACAGACAGGGAAGTTGGACCATCAAAGAGGCGCAAATATGATGAGAACTACATTGATTTTGGGTTCACTTACATTGTGAGTAGCGTCTTCCCTCAGCCACAGTGTGTTAAATGTGCAAAAGTACTATCTCACAACTCGATGAAACCTTCACTCTTGCACAGACATTTAGAAACAAAACATGCCAATTTTAAAAATTTGCCACGGGATTATTTGAGCGAGAATTAAGACGATTTTCAAGTAGTAAGTCATATATACAACTTATAAAACGTATAAAATCAACAGATACCATTGATAAGAAGGGGCTAGAAGCGTCTTATATGGCCAGCTACCGAGTAGCTAGGACAGGCAAGCCCCATACTATTGTGGAGGACTTAATTCTTCCTGCTGCCGCGGATATGCCCTGAACAATCCCAAGGGAAAATGTCCAAAAAACTATAGAGACAATGACTTCAACAAACAACACTGTTTCATGATGCTTCAGTGACATGGCAGGAGATGTTTTGAAACAATTACTGCTTCGCATACAAGCCAGTGTATTCTATGCTTTACAGCTGGATGAGTCAACAGACTTGGCAGTGCCTGGCACAGCTTGTGGTATATGTCCGTTTCGTTTATGGGGGGTCAATTAAGGAAGACATCCTCTTCTCCAAACCACTGGAAACCAGGACAACAAGAGAGGATCTTTTTTAAGTACTGGACAGCTTTGTGACATCAAATGGACTTTGGTGGTTAAGATGTGTTGGTATTTGTACTGATGGCACAAAAGCCATGACAGGGAAACATAGTGGAGGGGTAACGCGCGTGCAGGCAGTTGCTCCCGACGCCACATGGGTACACTGCAGCACCCACCAATAGGCTCTTGCTGCCAAGGGAATGCCAGAGAGCCTGAAATACGTTTTGGGCACTACATAGAAAATTGTTAACTTTGTTAAAGCAAGGCCCCTGAACTCTCATTTATTTTTTGCAGTATGCAATGATATGGGCAGCGACCATATAACACTTTTACAACATACAGAAGTTCGCTGGTTATCAAGGGGCAAAGTATTGACACGTTTTTTTTAAATTGAGAGACGAGCTTAAAGTTTTCTTAACTGACCATAATTTTCACTTGTCTGACCGCTTGCATGATGATGAGTTTCTCACACGACTTGGCCTATCTGGGTGATGTTTTTTCTCACCTGGATGATCTGAATCTAGGATTACAGGGACTCTCCACCACTATATTTAATGTGCTGGACAAACTTGAGGCTATGATTAAGAAGTTGGAGCTCTTTTCTGTCTGCATTAACAAGGACAACACACAGGTCTTTCCATCATTGTATGATTTTCTGTGTGCAACTGAACTCAAGCTTACGGACAATGTCAAGTGTGATATAGCAAAGCACCTGAGTGAGCTGGGTGCCCAATTACGCAGGTACTTTCCCGAAATGGGTGACACAAACAACTGGATTCGTTATCCCTTTCATGCCCGGCTTCCAGTCCACTTACCGATATCTGAACAAGAGAACCTCATCGAAATTGCAACAAGCGATTCTGTGAAAATTGAATTTAATCAGAAGCCAATGCCAGATTTTTGGATAGGGCTGCGCTAAGAGTTTCTTGCCTTGGTAAATCGCGCTGTTAAGACACTGATGCCCTTTGGAACCACGTACCTATGTGAGAGTTGATTCTCAGCCCTCACTATAATGAAAACGAAATACAGGCACAGACAGTGTGTGGAAAATGATTTAAGACTGAGACTCTCTCCAATACAACCCAACATTGCAGAGTTATGAGCATCTTTTCAAGCGCACCCTTCTCATTTTTCACATTTTTTGATAAACAAATAAGGTTTTATATGTAAGGTGGCTAAATAAAGAGCAAAATCATTGATTATTATTATATTATGATTTGTGCCATGGTCCTATAAGAGATCTTTGTCACTTCCCACGAGCCGGGTTGTGACAGAAATTCATACTCATTCTTATGTTTAATAAATGTATCGTATAGTGTGTATGTGGCAGGCTTACAATGATGGCAAAAAACAACATTTGAGAGTGCGCTGACCCTGGTGCAAGAGGGGGTACAAGGCTGGAGGTTGAATGTTTGAAGGGGTACGGGACTATAAAAAGTTTGGGAACCACTGCTCTAATTCCATTGAGACCTTATTAGGTTATTTTTCTAAAACACTCCAGACAGTTTCATTTGTTACGTGGGCTTCCAGGCTCCTGTGGCCTGGAAACCTCCAGAAGATTTTGTCTTTGGCTGGCTTTCTTTCTCTTCCTCTAGGATTCCTTTCTGTGGAAGCCTGTGTGCGCTTAACTAACCTCACGCTAATTAGCGTTGTTACAGTATGTAAGGATCAGACTTTGGTAAATAATCCAAAATGGATTAGTTTTCTTTTGAAATACTTTAGGTGCTCTTGATTTAACTAAATGTAACACTGTTTCATGGGTTGGAGAATATATAATATTTAAAACAATTGAAACAGGTTTTTCCTGCAATCTAGAGCCATATTCGTCATGCCTACTGTAAGTCTATGTAAAAACAAAAAGTCTATGTTTCTGCATAGGTTATCTAAACATACCTGTTCAATTGTATGCCTAGGATATTACATCCAAATTACAATGCATTACATGGGATCATAACACACATCATCAATACAGGTGCATATCATGGCATTATAATTAATACACAAATGATGTTATCATAAAGTGACAGATTACATTTATAAATGACAGATATTTGAATAAGTAATTATGATAAAACGTGGGCTTAAAAGTGAAGTTAAGTCATTAATTTAACATTGAAAAATATATATTATTTTAAACAGGACAAATCCGAGGGGGCACATTGCCTTGATGCCTCTGCTGCGTGATGCCTCTGCTGCGTGATGCCTCTGCTGCGTGATGCCTCTGCTGCATGATGCCTCTGCTGCATAAAGCCTCTGCTGCATGATGCCTCTGCTGCATGAAGCCTCTGCTGCATGATACGTCTGCTGCACGATGCCTCTGCTGCATGAAGCCTCTGCTGCATGATGCCTCTGCTGCATGAAGCCTCTGCTGCATGATGCCTCTGCTGCATGATGCCTCTGCTGCATGATGCCTCTGCTGCATGATGCCTCCGCTGCGTTTGGATAATACCACTGTCTCCAGGCTGAAGTATCAGTTAGCTATGCTACTGTTTATGGCACTGGTTTGTCCAAATGCCACTTATTAAGAACCCTGGTATGATCCGTTTTAGATATTGTACTGGGAAGTTCTTCAATTGGTTTTCTCGGCATTGTTTGGCGATCCTGTGGTTTGAAAAACTTTGGGCTCCCTCTATTCAATTTGTATCGCTGAAGCGTTACAGGTTGTGTGATAGAAATGTTAAAGTAATTTGCGGTTGACCCGACATAGGCAGCATTTACCGTGAATGTCATCTCTAATGCGGGAACATTGCCCTTAAATTTCAATCACGCTGTAGCGCTGAACTTCCGCAGCACAGATTAGAATAGAGCCCTTTAACTCAGGTTTGGTCTCTCTGTAAGGAGCTCCACTAGGAAAGCATGCATGTGTTTTGCTAACCTCAAGCCAGCTTCTAGCTGTCAACATTGTAGCTAATAATCATTTTAAACATCATACTGGAACTTGTCCAAGTGTCTTGTATCATGCCTAATCTTTTTATTTTTTATTTGGGCCTGGCAGGGAACATGACCTTTGACTCCTTTAATGAAACTTTTGTTTTCAGTCAATTTATAATGATTGTTCATTCAGGATGTCAAAACACTGTAATCATTTCAGATTTGTTTCTGTTTGCTCAATAATATTGGATATCTAAAAGCACATACTTGGGTGATTGTGACTAAGTTTGCAAACCTCTCTCTGCAGACACACAAATGCAATAGCAAACCATCTCTCTCTCCTCTCAACGTAAACAAGTCAATTATAAAACCAAAGGTCAATTATATCAGGCATGACAAAGAAAGAAATGGCTTTTTTTCTAATCTGAAAACCCATTAAGTTAATGCATCATTGAAGCTCCTTTGCTAAGGCCATCCTTTTATGATGAAGTGGCTTATGAAATCAATGAAGATGTCTTACAGGAACTGTGCCCAGCATCTCCTCCTGAACTGTCCTTCAGTTTATTGTGAATATCAAAAACAAATGAACAAACTGTTCAATAAAGGTTTAGGAGCAGATATATATATTTTTTATCACATCTATTTATAAAATGGTTTGTAAACAGGTTATAAAACCTAATCAAATAACATATTACAAAAATATCCTGTGTATCCATGAGGTGAGGGTTGGTTTCCTTCTCCTCCAGCCCCATGTTGTTGTTGTTGTTATTCTGGTTGTATATTGTTAGGTGAGCGCTCAGGTCATGGATCCCTATCCTGGTCAGTGATGGGAACATCAGGATTTCTTTATTTATTATCTCTTCCCAGCACCGCGTCAATCTCGACCCCACAGAGAGCAAAGCTAGCCCCGGTCACACACTCTATCTAGCAGGCAACTGGCCAATCATAGCTGACCTCCCAGAAGGCCGCTGTGCTTCTCGGATACCGACCCAAATTGGTAAACAAGACTTTTAAATAACTGTCACCCTGTCAAGACACATCTCAACTGTGCTGTTGTTGTTTTAACACACGTTGGTTCCTAATGTTACTTTCGGTCACCTAATCCTCTCCAGCTCCCCTCCAAGGGAGGCTCTATATTTTTGGGAAGACAGGGGCAGTGTTTTTGTGTTTTGTTTTCCTCATGCAGTGCAAATGCAAATGTCAAGTCCACTGTCATGGTTGTTTGTCAATAAATAAATGGTTTATCTTTCTATCTTTCTATATTATCTTTTTATCTTTCTATCTGGGACCTCCTGCGGTTTTCCAGGATCTGCTCTGAGGGAAGGGAGGAGAGTAAAGAAAGAAAAGCGGTGAAGAGAGAGAGAGTGAGAGGAAGCGAGATCACTAACTGGGACACCTACCTCCACCATTCAATCAAATACCAGAACATTTGCCGTTCTCCCTGTGATTTAGGAGAATAAAGTACAATACTTAGCCAGAGGGGGTTATCACACGTGAGTTGTCTCTCCTGGATTCCTCCCAGGTCTTTAAAGCAGCAGCAGCAGCAGCAGCAGCAGCAGCAGCAGGGCTGAAGGCAGACACCACAAGCCTGGGGCTGGATCTCTAAGAGATGGGCAAGCCTGGGCGGATCACATAACGCCAAGGTTACCACACGACTATACAACTACATTGGCACGGAGCTAGAAAGTGATATGAGTGGTTCTTTCTCTCAGGGAGGCTACAGATGGGGACATTTTGGTTTTTATTCTTGTAGAGTGCCTCCACTGTGTCCTGGCAAGCCTTTGGGTTGTAGCTATTACATGGACTCAATGCAGTTATTGAAGTCTAATCACCTCTATACACATATTGCTCTGGTTCCTCTGAGGGGGAAATTCTAGTGGAAGAAATAGAGAAAGTGATACTTGTGACTGGTGACTTGCAGGAGCCGAGGCCCAGCGTGATGACTAAACCACGATTTATGACATTGTTTGATTGGCTGAGCATCTATAGGGTCAAATACAACACAGGGGTCAAACACACCTTATGTGTGGCTTTCTCCAGGAAGGGACGTTCCCACAGAACCCTGGGAGCATGGACCCTGTTGGAGGTCTGAAAACGGATGAAAACATGAATGAGGAAAGGAATGTTCCTGTGAATTAAATTGTCGTGCTTCGATTGTTTCAATAGTTCATAAAGAGCTATGCATTTTGATATGTTGTATTGTACTTTAAGTGCTATGGATTTATTGTTACAGGGAAAGTGTGTTATTTTGTTAGTCTGACAATGAGATGAGCAACACAGGGGTGTGCTCCTATCACTTACATTTTAATTGATTAGATTTGAATCTGGGTGTGTTGTTCCTGTCTATTGTTTTTACTAGCAAAAGGCAAATAAATGTTCATTCAGGTTGGATGTGGGTTTCTGATTGAATTTGGTTAAAAGGACACTGAATTTGTTCATAGTTTAAAAACTTGTTAGCAAGCTCCTGTGTGTATTCACACACACACAGTCTTTCTCTTACACACCGACTAGACCTCAAAAAGCATGTTGATTTTATCCACCCACACCAGACGTGATCAGGACACGCTTGTTTGAAATAGCAAAACGAACTTTGAACCAACTATTTGAGGACAGGTCAAAAAAGAATTAAACATTTATGGCAATTTAGCTAGTTAGCTTGCTGTTGCTCGCTAATTTGTCCTAGGATATAAACATTGGGTTATTATTTTACCTGAAATGCACAAGGTCCTCCCACAAGTAAATCACAGATCAAAGGGTAAACAGAGTTTATATGGCGGTTGGCAACCAACTTTAAGGTGCATTATCACCAACAACTGGACTGGAGTGTGGACCTCAGTTCATCTTTCAATCACCCACATGGGTATATGCTCCTAAAAACCAATGAGAAGATGGGAGAGGAGGGACTTGAAGCGCATAAAGCGTCACAAATAGAACCAAGTTCTATTTTAGTGCCTGGCTACGCAGACGCTCGTTGACGTGCACGAGCAGTGTGGGTGCAATGATTGAATAACATGTATGTGTACATTTATTTTGTGGTCAGCATGTTAGAGATTATTCTGAACTGAAGACATGTGTTACCACGTTAAGTCTTAGCCTATTGGTCATTTACTCTGAATGTAATGTAATGTATCATGACTGTTAATTATTTAGTGACTAATAAATTTGAATGCGGAGCTGATTGGTAGTTGTTATACACACTATACACATAGCACATGCTTGGGTACTACCTTGAAATCCCTCATCTGCTTGCCTCAATAAATGAATGCTAGAACATTGGCTTTTTTTTAATCTAGTCTCTTAACAATTGCATAACAGCGCAAGTTAGACACGTTCATTATAGTCATACTAAGTAGGGACGCAAGGCTCGCTATTTTGACTGGATCCTCTAGAAACGTTGCATTTATTCATGAATGAATGCCTGTTGCATTTATTCACATAATGATGGAGTCAGATTGGAGTCAGATTGATGAATGTAGTTTATTATATTCAATGTAATTTCTACATAATGGTTGGATAATTTCCATCCAACTACATAATGATGACTGACCCTTCATCCTCAATTGATTGGGATTTCCACCAATCTACACTTTGGATGTATGCTTGGGGTCATTATCCTGTTGGAATGTCGTTTGCACTCGGAAGCAGGTTCTCATCGAGGATTTGCCATTCATTGTTCCCTCTATCCTACCAGTCTCTCAGTCCCTGCTGCTGAAAAACATCCCCATAGAATGATGTTGCCACCACCATGCTTAAAGGTAGGGATGGTGATTCTTCCGATGGTATTGAGGAGTACACCAGATAAGTCACTGGCTTCATCAATTAAGTGCATCAATGACGTTGTCCTCACAGTGACTGTGTGTACATACCCCAACCAGAAGCCATGGATTACAGGCAACATCCTCACTGAGCTAAAGGGTAGAGCTGCCACTTTCAATCCCGCTATGCCCTCTGATAAACCATCAAACCGGCAAAGCGTCAATACAGGACTAAGATCAAATCGTACAACACCGGCTTATCGGATGTGCCAGGGCTTGCAAACTATTACAAATTACAAAGGGAAGCACAGCCGTCGAGCTGCCCAGTGACACGAGCCTACCAGACGAGCTAAATTACTTCTATGCTCACTTCGAGGCAAGTAACACTGAAACATGCATGAGAGCATCAGCTGTGGGATCACGCTCTCCATAGCCAATGTGAGTAAGACCTGCAACATTTACAAGGCCATGTACTCCAAACATGCGCTGACCAACTGGCAAGTGTCTTCACTGACATTTTCAAACTCTCCTTGTCTGAGTCTGTAATACCAACATGTTTCAAGCAGAACAGCATAGCCCCTGTGCCCAATAACACTAATGTAATCTGCCTAAATGACTACAGACCTATTGCACTCACATCTGCAGCCATGAAGTGGTTTGAAAGGCTGGTCATGGCCCACATCAATACCATTATCCCAGAAACCCTAAATCGACTCCGATTTGCATACCATACTGCCCTTTCCCACCTGGACAAAAGGAACACCCACATGTCTTGCGAAAGTATTCACCCCCTTGGCATTTTTCTTATTTTGTTTTCTTACAACCTGGAATTAAGATGGATTTCAGGGGGGGGTTGTATAATTTGATTTAAACAACATGCCTACCACTGTGAAGATGCAAAATATTTTTTGGTTTGAAACAAACAACTATGCACATAACTATTCACCCCCCCCCCCCCCCAAAGTCAATACTTTGTAGAGCCACCTTTTGCAACAATTACAGCTGCGAGTCTCTTGGGGTGTGTCTCTATAAGCTTGGCACATCTAGCCACTAGGATTTTTGCCCATTCTTCAAGAAAACACTGCTCCGGTTCCTTCAATTAGGATGGGTTCCTCTGATAATACAGCAATCTTTAAGTCATACCACAGATTCTCAATTGGGTTGAGGTCTGGGCTTTGACTAGGTCATTCCAAGACATTGAAATGTTTTCCCTTAAACCACCCGAGTGTTGCTTTAGTAGTATACTTAGGGTCATTGTCCTGCTGGAAGGTGAACCTCTGTACCAGTCTCAAATCTCTGGCAGACTGAAACAGGTTTCCCTCAATAATTTCCCTGTATTTAGCACCACCATCATTCCTTCAATTCTGACCAGTTTCCCAGTCCCTGCCGATGAAAAGCATTCCCATAGCATGATGCTGCCACCACCATGCTTCACTGTGGGGATGGTGTTCTCGGGGTGATGTGAGGTGTTGGGTTTGAGTACCTTCTTCCATATGTTTGGGGAGTCTCGCACTCGACTTTTGGCGAACACCAAACATGTTTGTCAGGACCCGGTTACGAACCTGGGTCTCCGGAGTGAGAAACAGTCACTTAACCAACTGAGCCACGAATAGTCAGCAGAACCCAGAAGATGAGGCAGACACAGCAGTACTTAAGACGGTGTATTTAATAAAGTAAAAAGGAGAAGTCCTTCAATACAAAAATGGCAAATCCAAAAGGTGGTAGGAATAGCACAAAAAAGCCTCAAGAGATACTCAAAAACAAAAACAGAATTCCACAAGAGCATCCACCGGAATCGACAAGAATACACAGAACACTAGGGCTGGGTGCTAACATACAAACACAGAGCACAGAACTGAGGGAAACTAAGGGTTTAAATACAATCAGGGGAAAACGAGGCACAGGTGCAAATAATAATGGGGAACAAGGGAAAAAACATAAGGTCAAAAAGCACAATGGGGGCATCTAGTGACCAAAACCCGGAACAACCCTGGCCAAATCCTGACAGAATCCCCCCCCTAGGAACGGCTCCTGACGTTCCTACCAGCTCTCTCAGGGTGGAGGGCCCTGAACTGACGAATGAGGTCAGGGTCCAGGATGTCTTTGGCAGGAACCCAGGAGCGCTCCTCGGGACCGTAGCCTTCCCAGTCCACCAGATACTGCCAGGACCGCTGCACCCGGCGGGAATCCAGTATCCGATGGACGGTATAAGCCGGCTGGCCTCCAATGACACGAGGCGGAGGGGGAGGTCTGTCTGCCGGGACAAGGGGAGAAAAAACAACAGGTTTTAACAATGAAATGTGAAATGTGGGATTAATCTTAAGGGATCTGGGTAAGTGTAGGCGATAAGAAACTGGGTTAACTCTCCTGGCAACCTTGAAGGGACCGATGTATTTTGGGACAGCTTGCGAGACTCCACCCGTAGAGGTAAGTCTCTTGTGGAGAGCCAGACTCTCTGGCCGGGGCGCAGGGTAGGCCCGGGACGGCGACGTCTGTTGGCTTGTTGTTGGTACCTCTGTGAGGAACGCATAAGATTAAGACGGGTCTTCCTCCACAAAAGCCGACAGCGTCTGACGAACTTCAAGGCTGAAGGCACTCTGACTTCTGCCTCCTGGTCCGGGAACAATGGAGGAGCATAGCCAAACTGACACTCGTGCGGGGACATACCAGTGGAGGAGGAGCGCAAGGTGTTGTGCGCGTATTCGGCCCAAACAATAAAGGATGACCATGTGGACGGGTTGTCACGAGTCATACATCGGAGGGTGGTTTCCAGCTCTTGATTCATCCTCTCTGTTTGGCCGTTGGACTCCGGATGGTACCCTGAAGATAGACTGGCAGAAGCCCCCATGAGTTGGCAGAAGGCCTTCCAAAACCTTGAGGTGAACTGGGGACCTCTGTCAGAAACCATATCTTGAGGAATGCCGAAGACTCGGAACACATGATTAATTACCAACTCAGCCGTTTCCTTGGCAGAAGGTAACTTAGTCAGAGGGACGAACCTGGCCGCCTTAGAAAACCTGTCGATTATGACTAGGATAGTAGTATTGCCATGGGATGGAGGAAGTCCAGTAATAAAGTCCAATGAGATATGGGACCAGGGTCTGTGGGGAACAGGTAAAGGGTGAAGGAGTCCTTGAGGGCGGAGGTGAGAAGATTTGCCCTGGCAGCACACGGGACAGGCATTGACGAAAGTGGCAACGTCTTCTCTTATGGTAGGCCACCAGAACTTACGCTGGATGAACTCCAAGGTGCGACCTACGCCCGGATGACAGGTGAGGCGAGAGGAGTGCCCCCACAGAAGGACCTGAGTCCTCACTGCCTTGGGGACAAACAACCGATTGGCAGGACCTCCTTTCAGGTCCGGTTCGCTAGCTTGAGCACGTCTCACGGTATCCTCAACTTGCCACGAGATCGGAGCCACAATCTTAGCAGCAGGAAGGACAGGCATGTCCGTGTCATCTCGAATGGCAGGAGCGTAGACTCGGGACAGGGCATCCGGTTTGAGATTCTTCGACCCGGGCCGATAGGTGAGGATAAACTGGAATCGATTGAAGAAAAGAGACCATCTAGCTTGTCTAGAGTTCAACCGCTTCGCCTGCTGGATATACTCCAGATTTTTGTGGTCCGTAAGCACTTGAAACGGGTGAGAAGCCCCGTCGAGCCAGTGTCTCCATTCCTTCAATGCCATCTTAACCGCTAGGAGTTCACGATCCCCCACATCGTAGTTCCTCTCAGTCGGGGTAAGCCGGTGTGAGAAGAAAGCGCACGGATGAAGCTTCTTGTCTTCACCCCTCTGAGACAGGACAGCTCCAACACCAACCTCTGATGCGTCTACCTCCACCACAAATGGTTCATCCGTAGTCGGTAGTATCAGGATGGGAGCAGAGAGAACGCGCTGCTTGAGTCCTTGGAAGGCCGTCTCAGCTTCTCTTCCCCACAAAAACCTTGCATTGCCACCCTTGGTTAAAGCTGAGAGAGGGGCTGCCACCAAGCTGAAGTTCTTGATGAACTTGCGGTAAAAGTTTGTGAAGCCCAGGAAACGCTGAACTTCCTTAACGGATTTGGGGTGGGCCAATCCGCTACCGCCCCTACCTTCCTGGGGTCCATTTGGACTCGACCGGGTTCCACTACAAATCCCAGGAATTGTACTCGGGATGAATGGAATTCACATTTTTCCGGCTTAACGTACAGATGGCTGTCCAGGAGGCGTTTGAGTACTTGTCTGACATGCTTAGTGTGTTCTTGAAGGGAGCTCGAAAAGATGAGGATGTCATCCAAGTAAACGAACACAAATATGTTAAGCATATCCCTAAGCACATCGTTTATGAGCGCTTGGAACACCGCTGGGGCGTTGGTCAGGCCGAAGGGCATCACCAAGTATTCATAGTGACCAGTAGGCGTGTTGAAAGCGTTCTTCCACTCGTCACCAGGTCTGATCCGCACAAGATGGTATGCGTTCCGCAGGTCAAGCTTAGTGAAAACAACTGCTTCCTGGAGCAGCTCGAAGGCTGTGGCCATAAGGGGTAGTGGGTAACGGTTACGGACGGTTATGGCATTGAGTCCCCGGTAGTCGATGCAAGGACGTAATCCACCGTCTTTCTTGGCCACAAAGAAAAACCCTGCTCCCGCCGGGGAGGTGGATGGACGCATGAGGCCTGCTTCCAGAGCGTCCTTGATGTAGGTATCCATAGCAGCTCGTTCGGGTGGAGATAGGGAAAAGATCCGACCCCTGGGGGGCAAGTGCCCGGAAACAGGTCGATGGGGCAATCGTAAGGTCTATGGGGTGGTAGCATGGTGGCCCTCTGTTTGCTAAACACCAGTTTGAGGTCATGGTAACACTCGGGAACTCGGGTCAGGTCGATGGATTCTAAAGACTCGGGAGTAGAACTCGGGAATTCTGGAAAATACAAGTAGCTTGGCACGTAGGACCCCACTGCTTGATAGTGCCCACAGACCAGTCGATGTGAGGGTTATGGCTGTGAAGCCAGGGGTATCCAAGGACGAGAGGGAACTCGGAACAGGAGATCAAATGAAAGTTCATCAATTCCTGGTGTTGTGAAACTGAAAGTCGCAAGGAGGTAGTGACATGAGTGACAAGTCCAGATCCCAAAGGGCTTCCATCCAATGTAGTGACCCTCATGGGTTCACTTAGAGGTTCAGAGGGAACGCCATTCTCCTTCGCCCAGACACCATCCATGAAGTTACCTGCGGCTCCAGAGTCTACCAAGGCTTGAAGGTGAAGCTTGTGGTTGTCCCAGGAGAGGGTGACTGGAATGAGCAGACGGGAGTTGGACGGATGGGAGGAGGTTATGTTTCCCGTTACAGTTCCCCCCGGTCTGTACGGGACAGAGCGTTTCCCTGGAAACCGGGACACGTGGAACGGAAATGGCCCGGTTTGCCGCAATATAGACAGCGTCGCTCCCTCATCCGGCGGTCTCTCTCAGCCTGGGAGATGCGTCCAATCTGCATGGGTTCCGATGGAGCCAGCGAGGATAAAGGTGGGGACTCGGAGCTGGGACTGATAGGGGATAGAGGTCTACGGTTGAGTTCTCTCTCTCTCAGACGCTGGTCAATGCGTGAGGCCAACTTGATCAGGGACTCGAGATTGTCCGGTGGTTCCCGAGTGGCCAGTTCATCTTGGATAGTGTCGGAAAGGCCTTTCAGAAAGCACACCGGGAGCGCCTCGTTGTTCCAGCCACTTGCTGCTGCCACCGTGCGGAACTGGATGGCATAGTCCGTCACGCTGCGCCAACCTTGGTGGAGAGTCAGGAGCTGTTTGGCTGAGTCAGAACCACTGCTTGGGCCTTGAAACACTCGTTTGAATTCCTCAGCAAAGGCAGAGTAGCTGGCACAGCAGGAACTATGGGCATCCCACACAGCAGTAGCCCAGGCCAGGGCTTTTTCCGACAGCAGGGTGATGATATAAGCGATCTTAGACCGGTCGGTGGGAAACGACGAGGGTTGTAGCTCAAAGGAGAGAGAACAGTGGGTGAGAAACCTTTTACAAGCACTTGGATCACCTGAGAACCGTTGGGGAGGCGGAAGACGAGGTTCAGCCAGGGGGTTAACTGCCATGGGTACATGAATCTGAGGTACTGGGACGGGAACTGTTGCCGGGGTAAGACTATCAGATATTTGCTTAATGGAAGTCAGCATCTCCGACAGAAGATGAGAATGTCTAGCCATTAAGGCCTCTTGCTGAACCAGGGCGGCTTCGTGGCGTTGGACAGTCTCCTGGTGGTGGGACAGCATGGCAAAAAGGTCCCGGGAACTGGCTGCCTCTGGGTTCATTTTTGGCTCTGTGTTTCTGTCAGGACCCGGTTACGAACCTGTGTCTCCGGAGTGAGAAACAGTCACTTAACCAACTGAGCCACGAATAGTCAGCAGAACCCAGAAGATGAGGCAGACACAGCAGTACTTAAGACGGTGTATTTAATAAAGTAAAAAGGAGAAGTCCTTCAATACAAAAATGGCAAATCCAAAAGGTGGTAGGAATAGCACAAAAAAGCCTCAAGAGATACTCAAAAACAAAAACAGAATTCCACAAGAGCATCCACCGGAATCGACAAGAATACACAGAACACTAGGGCTGGGTGCTAACATACAAACACAGAGCACAGAACTGAGGGAAACTAAGGGTTTAAATACAATCAGGGGAAAACGAGGCACAGGTGCAAATAATAATGGGGAACAAGGGAAAAAACATAAGGTCAAAAAGCACAATGGGGGCATCTAGTGACCAAAACCCGGAACAACCCTGGCCAAATCCTGACAATGTTTCCTTGTTTTTTTTTCATTTAGGCAATGGCTTTTTTTCTGGCCACTCCTCCGTAAAGCCCAGCTCTGTGGAGTGTACGGCTTAAAGTGGTCCTATGGACAGATACTCCAATCTCTGCTGTGGAGATTTGCAGCTCCTTCAGATTTATCTTTGGTCTCTTTGTTGCCTCACTGATTAATGCCCTCTTTGCGTGGTCCGTGAGTTTTGGTGGGCGGCCCTCTCTTGGCAGGTTTGTTGTGGTGCCATAGTCTTTCAGTTTTTTAATAATGGATTTGACGGTGCTCCGTGGGATGTTAAAGTTTAATTTTTCTTTAACCCAACCCTGATCTGTACTCCTCCACTACTTTGTCCCTGACCTGTTTGGAGAGCTCCTTGGTCTTCATGGTGCCGCTTGCTTGGTGGTGCCCTTTGCTTAGTGGTGTTACAGACTCTGGGGCCTTTCAGACTCTGGGGACGTTCAGGCGTATATATACTGAGATCATGTGGTAAATCATGTGACACTTAGATTGCACACAGGTGGACTTTATTTAACTAATTATGTGACAGCTGAAGGTAATTGGCTGCATCAGATCTTATTTAGGGGCTTCATAGCCAAAGGGGTGAATACATATGCACGCACCACTTTTCCGTTTTTAATTTTTTACATTTTTTTTAACAAGATTTTCATTTCCCTTCACCAATTTGAAATATTTTATGCATGTCCATTACACGAAATCCAAATAAAAATCTATTTAAATTAAAGGTTGTAAAGCAACAAAATAGGAAAACATGCAAATGGGATGAAAACTTTTGCAAGGCACTGTATGTGAGAAAGCTATTCACTGACTACAGATCAGCGTTCAACACCACAGTGGCCTCAAAGCTCATCACTAAGCTAAGGACCCTAGAACTAAACACCTCCCTTTGCAACTGGATCCTGGACTTCCTGACGGGCCGCCCCCAGGTGGTAGCTGTAGGTAACAACACATCCGCCACGCTGATCCTCAACACCGGGGCCCCTCAGGGGTGCATGCTCAGTACCCTCCTGTACTCCCTGTTCACTCATGACTGCATGGCCAGGAACAACTCCAACACCATCATTAAGTTTGCTGATGACACAAGAGTGGTTGGCCTGATCACCGACAACGAGGAGACAGCCTATTGGGTGAAAGTCAGAGACCTGGCCGTGTGGTGCCAGGACAACAACCTCTCCCTCAACGTGATCAAGGCAAAAGAGGAGAATTGTGGACTACAGGAAAAGGAGGACTGAGCATGCGGGGCTGTAGTGGAGAAGGTTGAGAGCTTCAAGTTTCTTGGTGTCCACATCAACAACAAACTATCATTTACATTTACATTTAAGTCATTTAGCAGACGCTCTTATCCAGAGCGACTTACAAATTGGTATCATGGTCCAGGAACACCAAGACAGTTGTGAAGAGGGCATGACAAAACCTATTCCCCCTCACGAGATGGAAAAGATTTAGCATGGGTCCTCAGATCCTCAAAAAGTTATACAAGTGATGAGATTAATTGCAAAGTCCCTCTTTGCCATGCAAATTAACTGAATGCCAAAATAACATTTCCACTGCATTTCAGCCCTGCCACAAAAGAACCAGCTGACATCATGTCAGTGATTCTCTCATTAACACAGGTGTGAGTGTCGACAAGGACAAGGCTGGAGATCACTCTGTCATGCGGATTGAGTTCAAATAACAGACTAGAAGCTTCAAAAGGAGGGTGGTGCTTGGAATCATTGTTCTTCCTCTGTCAACCATGGTTACCTGCAAGGAAACACGTGCCGTCATCATTGTTTGCACAAAAAGGGCTTCACAGGCAAGGATATTGCTGCCTGTAAGATTGCACCTAAATCAACCATTTATCAGATAATCAAGAACTTCAAGGAGAGCGGTTCAATTGCTGTGAAGAAGGCTTCAGGGCACCCAAGAAAGTCCAGCAAGTGCCAGGACAGTCTCCTAAAGTTGATTCAGCTGCAGGATCGGGGGCACCACCAGTACAATGCTTGCTCACGAATGGCAGCAGGCAGGTGTGAGTGCATCAGCACACACAGTGAGGTGAAGACTTTTGGAGGATGGCCTAGTGTCAAGAAGGGCAGCAAAGAAGCCACTTCTCTCCAGGAAAAACATCAAGGACAGACTGATATTCTGCAAAAGGTACAGGGATTGGACTGCTGAGGACTGGGGTAAAGAACATTTTCTCTGATGAATCCCCTTTCCGATTGTTTGGGGCATCCGGAAAAAAGCTTGTCCGAAGAAGACAAGGTGAGCGCTACCATCAGTCCTGTGTCATGCCAACAGTAAAGCATCCTGAGACCATTCATGTGTGGGGTTGCTTCTCAGCCAAGGGAGTGGGCTCACTCACAATTTTGCCTAAGAACACAGCCATGAATAAAGAATAGTACCAACACGTCCTCCGAGAAAAACTTCTCCCAACCATTCAGGAACAGTTTGGTGACAAACAATGACTTTTCAAGCATGATGGAGCACCTTGCCATAAGGCAAAAGTGATAACTAAGTGGCTTGGGGAACAAAACATCAATATTTTGGGTCCATGGCCAGGAAACTCCCCAGACCTTAATCCCATTGAGAACTTGTGGTCAATCCTCAAGAGGCGGGTGGACAAACAAAAACCCACAAATTCTGACAAACTCCAAGCATTGATTATGCAAGATTGGGCTGCTATCAGTCAGGATGTGGCCCAGAAGTTAATTGACAGCATGCCAGGGTGGATTGCAAAGGTCTTGAAAAAGAAGGTTCAACACTGCAAATATTGACTCTTTGCATCAATTTCATGTAATTGTCAATAAAAGCCTGTGACACTTATGAAATGCCTGTAATTATACTTCAGTATTCCATAGTAACACCTGACAAAAATATCTAAAGACACTGAAGCAGCAAACTTTGTGGAAATTAATATTTGTGTCATTCTCAAAACGTTTGGCCACGATTGTACATATTACCTCAATTACCTAGGCTAACCGGTGCCCCCGCACATTGACTCTGTATAGCCTCATTATTGTTATTTTACTGCTGCTCTTTAATAATTTGTTCATTTATTTATTGTTTTTCTACTTACTTCTTAAAACTTCATTGTTGGTTAAGAGCTTTTAAGTAAGCGTTTCACTGTTGTATTCGGCGCATGTGATGAATAACATTTGATTTGAGATGGTTGATGAACTGTGCCTAGTTTTCTCCAGACATAGCACTTTGCGTTCAGGCAAAATAGTTTCATTTTTGTCTCATCAGATCACAGAATTGTTTGCCTCATGCTCTCAGAGTCTTTCGTGTGCCTTTTTGCAAACTCCAGGCATGCTGTCTTGTGTCTTTATCTCAGGAGTGGCATTCATCTGCCCACTATCTTATAAAGCCCAGATTAGTGAAGTGCTGTAAAGACTGTTGTCCTTCTGTCTGATTCTCAAATTTCTGCCAAGGAACTCCATAGTTTTGTCAGAGTGGTCATTGGGTTCTTGATCACCTCCCTAACCAAGCTCCTTTTTGCCCGGTTGCTGAGTTTGGTCGGATGACCAGCTCTAGAAAGAGTCTGGGTAGTTCCATATTTTTTTCCATTTCCCAATAATGCAGACCACTGTACTCTTAGAAACTTTCAACACTCTACAAATGGTTTTGTACCCTTCCCCTGATATACACTGGACAAAACATTAAGGACACCTTCCAAATATTGAGTTACAACCCCCCTCTTGCCATTAGAACATCCTCAATTCGTTGGGACATGGACTCTACATGGTGTCGAAAGCGTTCCATAGGGATGCTTGTCTATGTTGACTCCAATGCTTCCCACAGTTGTGTCAAGTAAGCTGGATGTTCTTTGGGTGGTGGACCATCTTGATACACACTGGACACTCTTGAGCGTGAAAAACTCAGCAGCGTTGCAGTTCTTGACACAAACCAGTGCGCCTGGCACCTACTAACATAGCCCTTTCAAAGGAACTGAAATATTTTGCCTTGCCCATTCACCCTCTAAATGGCACACGTCTCAATTGTATCAAGGCTTAAAAATCCTTAATTAACCTGTCTCCTCCCCTTCATCTATACTGATTGAAGTGGATTTAACAAGTGACATCAATAAGGGATCATAGCTTTCACCTGGTCAGTATATGTCATGGAAAGAGCAGGTGTCCTCAATGTTTTGTACACTCAGTGTATGCCTCATCACAATTCTCATCACAAATCTCTGAGACAGTCCCTTGGTATAGGTGGATGAAAGAATGCCAAGAGTGTGCAAATCAAGGCAAAGGTTGGCTACTTTGAAGAATATAATATATATTTTTATGTTTAACACTTTTTTGGTTACTACATGATTTCATATGTGTTATTTCATAGTTTTGATGTCTTCACTATTATTCTACAATGTAGAAAATAGTACAAATAAAGAAAAACCCTTCAATGAGTAGGTGTGTCCAAACTTCTGACTGGTACTGTATAGAAAAAATGTTACAAATGATAAAATATATACCTTTACTATACTATAATCCATAGAAACACATTGAATAACACATTCATAAATTGCAAAAAGAATGGCAAAAAAATAAATCATAAGGAATACGTTTTTGAAGTGTCTGTCCTATATCTAGGAGATATAAGAAAGCTCAGGAAATATTTGTAATCAAATTCACACATATTTAACCCCATATTTTTATTGGCACAATCTACCCCCATACTTCCATTCGTCTGAATAGAAGTGACACTAGCTCAAACGATTCGGACGCTACAGACAGAAGTTGGCACATCAGCGTTACCGACTTCAGACGAGTGGGAGTTTGTAGGGCAACCAGTTTGAACGCTGCAGACATTTTCTTAGAAGACCGACTTTCAGGATGTTTTATGGTCTGACAAACAACGCTGTAGCTCGGTCACCTTCCACCGCAGATGCGAAAGGCCAACATAGGCGGCTGCGGTGGATTGCGGCGCAAAAAACAATCTCTAGTTTAGACTGACAAATTTTTGATAAGGATTTTTTTATTATGTTACTTAGATTGACGTACAACTCATCAGGATTAATTCAGTACACCCTCCCCTGTCAATGCAATTTTCTTTATGCCACGCTAATCTAAATTTGTGTCGACTGTTCAACAAGGTGAAGTTATTTTTCAGTGTGTTCCCAGAAATCTGAACCCATTTAAGCAAAATTACGTTTAAAAGTTGTATTTTCCAGATGTTGAAGTCAGGTTCATTTTTGATTCTGAAAGAATGTTGGAAATACTTTCTTTACTTTTGTTTTACTGTGCGGTAATGTACTGCATTCTGCGGTGTTCTGCCACAGTGGTTCTCAAACCTGTCCTCAGGGACCCCCGGACTTTTTACAATATAGGCCAGTCCAGATCGGACCAAATCTGAAACAAACATAGACTTCTATGATTGGTTCCGTTTTGGTCAGGAGACCAAATTTCAACGTCCTTGGACGTGATTAAAAACACGCCACTTCAAAACAGCAGGTGAGGATAATTAATGCAGTTGGTTAGGATAATTCACATAGCAGGTTAGGAGAATGAGGGTAAGGTTAGGAAAAGGGTTAGGGTTAGCGAAAATACTTTCCTAACCTGCTACGAAAAGTCACTTGTATCGAAGTGGTCTGTTTTTAGGACGACCAAAAAAATGCAAAAAAAATACATTGGTGTAGGTCTACTTAGTGGGAAGTAGACATCAACAAGTAAAAAACTAGAGGGGGTCTGGGGGGACTCCCCTGGATGTTTTATTTCATTATATTTTATTATTTATTTATTTATTTTATTATTTCCAAATGCTCATTCAGCCAACTTATTCAGTACTTTTGGAGTCACTTACAGGAACTGGTTATGTGCTTAATGTAAAGCAGCTGTTAATATTCACTCCCATCCCCTCTTTAAATGGAGAATCCATATGTTTTGCATGAATGAAAATAGCCATGTCTATTTAGTAATAGCCAGGGCCTGGTTTTCCAATAGTGATGGAACTTAAGCTTATGAGTGTTTTAACGATGCATCGTTTCTATAACGGCTGAAGAACTCACATACATTTCCCAAAACACCACATAGGGAGAACATTCAAGAAGTGCATCGTTAGAGCATGTGGCGATACTGATAGGATCGAAGGAAAGGCAGCGCTGCTCGAATATCAGCGCTCTGCAGTCAAATCTTACCTTAACATTAGTTACTGATGATGGATCAGCTCCTAGAATTAAATTATCACCTATTGATGCAATATTGAGGCGGCTTATTGTAAATGCTTAAGCTATGCACTAAATCTAATATTTGACACAATATTGTGCACATGCTGTTAGGCCTACACATCATGAAATTGAGGCAAAAATTAGACAGTAGCCTACAATTAGCAAAATAGAAGTGCTGTTCTACGAGTGGTCTGAGACAGTCGGTAAATAACTAGTGTTTTTAAGTGCAACATTAGTAACAGTGGTTTTGGGGAAACCACTATGAGATTTAACGATGCACCTACAAAGGTTCTAATGAATAATTTAGCCTTAATTAAGATGCTTTTGGGAAACCTGGCCCTGGACAATACATTATGCGAGATAAAACAATTTTGTATGATCACCTTCTGGTGTAAAAAACATTGAAATTAAAAAGAAAAAGCTATGTTTTAAGTGAGAAGTAGTCATTGGCCTGAAGCCGAAAAATAAAGTAAATTCACATGAGCACCACAACGCTTACTCCACCCATGCTCTACAAAGCTTTTCCAGATTTGACCTAATACAGTAACTATGCTGGTATATTGTACTTTAAACAATGTGTATGCAGGTTGCTTAGGATTCAAACCTTCTCAAACAGCCTAATTCATAATCTTCAGTGAAATAATGGACTTTACAGTGTCCTGGTATTAAAATCATGTTTACATACAGTACTAGTCAAACGTTTGGCCACACCTACTCATTCAAGGATTGTTTGTTATTTTTACTATTTCTACTATTTTCTACATTGTAGATGACATCTTTGCACACTCTTGGCATTCTCCCAACCAGCTTCATGAGGTAATTGCCTGGAATGCATTTCAAATAACAGGTGTGCCTTGTTAAAAGTTAAATAATGGAATTTCTTTCCTTCTAAATGCGTTTGAGCCAATCAGTTGTTTTGTGACAATGTAGGGGTGGTATACAGAAGATAGCCCTATTTGGTAAAAGACCAAGTCCATATTGTGGCAAGAACAACTCAAATAAGCAAAGAGAAACAACAGTCCATCATTACTTTAACTACGGGATCGGTGACCCTGCTCGGGACGGTTGAGCTAACGTGCGCAAATGTGATCAGCATGAGGTTGTAAGTAACAACATTTCCAATGACATACACATATCTGATATGGGCAGAAAGCTTAAATTCTTGTTAACTTCTTCGATATAGGGGGCGCTCTTTTTTGGATAAAAAAACGTTCCCCTTTTAAACAAGATATTTTGCCACGAAAAGATGCTCGACTATGCATATAATTGACAGCTTTGGAAAGAAAACACTCTGACGTTTCCAAAACTGCAAATATATTATCTGTGGGTGCCACAGAACTGATGCTACAGGCGAAACCAAGATGAAATTTCAAACAGGAAATGGCCCAGATTTTGAGGGCGCTGTGTTCCAATGTCTCTTTATATGGCTGTGAATGCGCAAGGAATGAGCCTACACTTTCTGTTGTTTCCCCAAGGTGTCTGCAGCATTGTGACGTATTTGTAGGCATATCATTGGAAGATTGACCATAAGAGACTACATTTACCAGGTGCCCGCTTGGTGTCCTCCGTCGAAATTATTGCGTAATCTCCAGCTGCGTGCATTTTACCATTTGCTTCAGAGGAGAAAGTCAACTGCCACAAATGATTTATCATTGAATAGATATGTGAAAAACACATTGAGGATTGATTCTAAACATTTCCATGTTTCTGTCGATATTTATGGAGTTAATTTGGAAAAAAGTTCGGCATTGTTGGGGCAGCAGGGTAGCCTAGTGGTTAGAGCATTTGACTAGTAACCGAAAGGTTGCAAGTACGACTCCACGAGCTGACAAGGTACAAATCTGTCGTTCTGCCCTTGAACAGGCAGTTAACCCACTGTTCCTAGGCCATCATTGAAAAGAAGAATTTGTTCTTAACTGACTTGCCTTGTAAAGTAAAGGTAAAATTAAATTTAAAAAGTTGTAATGACTGAATTTTCTGTTTTTTTTTTCTTAGCCAAACGTGATGAACAAAACGGAGCGATTTCTCCTACACATATAATCTTTTTGGAAAAACTGAACATTTGCTATCTAACTGAGAGTCTCCTCATTGAAAACATCCGAAGTTCTTCATAGGTAAAGGATTTTATTTGAATGCTTTTCTTGTTTTTGTGAAAATGTTGCCTGCTGAATGCTAGGCTTAATGCTATGCTAGCTATCAATACTCTTACACAAATGCTTGTGTAGCTATGGTTGAAAAGCATATTTTGAAAATCTGAGATGACAGTGTTGTTAACAAAAGGCTAAGCTTGTGAGTGAGTATATTTATTTCATTTCATTTGCGATTTTCATGAATAGTTAACGTTGCATTATGCTAATGAGCTTGAGGCTATGATTACGCTCCTGGATACGGGATTGCTCGACGCAAGAAGTTAATCTAACTGCACTGTTCAATTTACAGTAGCTACCACAGTGAAATAATACCATGCTATTGTTTGAGGAGAGTGCACAGTTACGAACTTGAAAATGTATCAATAAACCAATGAGGCACATTTGGGCAGTCTTGATGCATCATTTTGAACAGAAATGTAATGGTTCATTGGATCAGTCTAAAACTGCACATACACTGCTGCCATCTAGTGTCCAAAATCTAAAACCAGCCTAAACTGGAAAAATACAATGTGGCCTTTCTCTTGCATTACAAGGATGATGAAAAAAACAAACATGTTTTTTTCTTTGTATTATCCTTTACCAGATTGTGTTACATTTAAGTTCCTCGGCGTACACATCACGGACAAACTGAATTGGTCCATCCACACAGACAGCAGCGCCTCTTCAACCTCAGGAGGCTGAAGAAATTCACCAAAAGCACTCACAAACTTCTACAGATGCACAATCGAGAGCATCCTGTCGGGCTGTATCACCGCCTGGTACGGCAACTGCTCCGCCCACAACCGTAAGGCTCTCCAGAGGGTAGTGAGGTCTGCACAACGTATCACCAGGGGCAAACTACCTGCCCTCCAGGACATCAAGATCATGAAGGACAACAACCACCCGAGCCACTGCCTGTTCACCCCGCTATCATCCAGAAGGCGAGGTCAGTACAGGTGCATCAAAGCAGGGACCGAGAGACTGAAAAACAGCTTCTATCTAAAGGCCATCAGACTGTTGAACAGCCACCACTAACATTGAGCGACTGCTGCCAACATACTGACTCAACTCCAGCCACTTTAATAATGGAAATTGATGTAAATTGATGTAAAAATGTATCACTAGCCACTTTAAACAATGCCACTTAATATAATATAATGTTTACATACCCTACATTACTCATCTCATATGTATATATTGTACTCGATACCATCTACTGCATCTTGCTTATGCCGTTCTGTACCATCACTCATTCATATATCTTTATGTACATATGTATCTACATTATGTACATTACATATGTGTGTATAAAGTAGTAGTTGTGGAATTGTTAGGTTAGATTACTTGTTGGTTATTACTGCATTGTCGGAACTAGAAGCACAAGCATTTTGCTACACTCACATTAACATCTGCTAACCATGTGTATGTGACAAATAAAATTGGATTTGATTTGACATTCTCCTATATTAATTTCATATTTCCACAAACCTCAAAGTGTTTCCTTTGAAATGGTATCAAGAATATGCAAATCCTTGCTTCAGGTCCTGAGCAACAGGCAGTTAGATTTGGGTATGTCATTTTAGGTGGGGAAAAAAAGAAAACAAAAGAGGATCAAACCCATTTCTCTCAACCAGGTTCATGAGGTGGTCACCTGGAATGCTTTTCAATTAACAGGTATGCCTTGTTAAAAGCTAATTTGTGGTATTTTTTTCCTTCTTAATGCGTTTGAGCCAATCAGTTGTTTTGTGACAAGGTAGGGATGGTGTACAGAAGATAGCCCTATTTGGTAAAAGACCAAGTCCATATTATGGCAGGAACAGCTCAAATAAGCAAAGAGAAATGACACTCAATCATTACATTTAAGACATGAAGTTCAGTCAATGTAAAGAACTAAAGTTTCTTTAAGTGCAGTTGCAAAAACCATCAAGCGCAATGATGAAACTGGCTCTCATGAGGAGCGCCACAGGAAAGGAAGACCCAGAGTGACCTCTGCTGTAGAGGATAAGTTCATTAGAATTACCAGCCTCAGAAATTGCAGCCCAAATAAATGCTTCACAGAGTTCAAGTAACAGACACACCTCAACTGTGCAGAAGAGATTGCAGCAATCAGGCCTTCATGGTCTTATTGATGAAAAGAAATACTACTAAAGGACACCAATAAGAAGAGGCTTTCTTTAGCCAAGAAACATGAGAAATGGACATTAACCCGGTGGAAATCTGTCCCTTGGACTGATGAGTCCAAATGTAAGATTTTTGGTTCCAACCACCGTGTCTTTGTGAGTCGTAGAGTAGGTGAAGGGAGGATCTCTGCATGTGTGGCCCAACATGAAGCATGGAGGAGGAGGTGTGGTGGTGTGGGGGAACCTTTGCTGGTGACACTGTCAGTAATATACAGTGCCTTGCGAAAGTATTCGGCCCCCTTGAACTTTGCGACCTTTTGCCACATTTCAGGCTTCAAACATAAAGATATAAAACTGTATTTTTTGTGAAGAATCAACAACAAGTGGGACACAATCATGAAGCGGAACGACATTTATTGGATATTTCAAACTTTTTTAACAAATCAAAAACTGAAAAATTGGGCGTGCAAAATTATTCAGCCCCCTTAAGTTAATACTTTGTAGCGCCACCTTTTGCTGCTGACCTGTTGACCTAAATGACTAATGATGATAAATACATTCCACCTGTGTGTAATCAAGTCTCCCTATAAATGCAACTGCACTGTGGTCCGTTAAAAGCGCAGAGAGCATCATGAAGAACAAGGAACACACCAGGCAGGTCCGAGATACTGTTGTGAAGAAGTTTAAAGACGGATTTGGATACAAAAAGATTTCCCAAGCTTTAAACATCCCAAGGAGCACTGTGCAAGTGATAATATTGAAATGGAAGGAGTATCAGACCACTGCAAATCTACCAAGACCTGGCCGTCCCTCTAAACTTTCAGCTCATACAAGGAGAAGACTGATCAGAGATGCAGCCAAGAGGCCCATGATCACTCTGGATGAACTGCAGAGATCTACAGCTGAGGTGGGAGACTCTGTCCATAGGTCAACAATCAGTCGTATATTGCACAAATCTGGCCTTTATGGAAGAGTGCAAAGAAGAAAGCCATTTCTTAAAGATATCCATAAAAAGTGTCGTTTAAAGTTTGCCACAAGCCACCTGGGAGACACACCAAACATGTGGAAGAAGGTGCTCTGGTCAGATGAAACCAAAATTGAACTTTTTGGCAACAATGCAAAACGTTATGTTTGGCGTAAAAGCAACACAGCTCATCACAATGAACACACCATCCCCACTGTCAAACATGGTGGTGGCAGCATCATGGTTTGGGCCTTCTTTTCTTCAGCAGGGACAGGGAAGATGGTTAAAATTGATGGGAAGATGGATGGAGCCAAATACAGGACCATTCTGGAAGAAAACCTGATGGAGTCTGCAAAAGACCTGAGACTGGGACGGAGATTTGACTTCCAACAAGACAATGATCCAAAACATAAAGCAAAATCTACAAAGGAATGGTTCAAAAATAAACATATCCAGGTGTTAGAATGGCCAAGTCAAAGTCCAGACCTGAATCCAATCGAGAATCTGTGGAAAGAACTGAAAACTGCTGTTCACAAATGCTCTCCATCCAACCTCACTGAGCTCGAGCTGTTTTGCAAGGAGGAATGGGAAAACATTTCAGTCTCTCAATGTGCAAAACTGATAGAGACATACCCCAAGAGACTTACAGCTGTAATCACAGCAAAAGGTGGCGCTACAAAGTATTAACTTAAGGGGGCTGAATAATTTTGCACGCCCAATTTTTCAGTTTTTGATTTGTTAAAAAAGTTTGAAATATCCAATAAATGTCGTTCCACTTCATGATTTGTCCCACTTGTTGTTGATTCTTCACAAAAAAATACAGTTTTATATCTTTATGTTTGAAGCCTGAAATTTGGCAAAAGGTCGCAAAGATCAAGGGGGCCGAATACTTTCACAAGGCACTGTATTTAGAATTCAAGGCTCACTTAACCAGCATGGCTACCACAGCATTCTGCAGCGATTCGCCATCCCATCTAGTTTGCACTTAGTGGACTATCATTTGTTTTCAACAGGACAATGACCCAACACACCTCCAGGCTGTGTAAGGGCTACTTGACCAAGAAGGAGAGTGATGGAATGCTGCACCAGATGACCTGGCCTCCACAATCACCAGACCTCAACCCAATTGAGATGGTTTGGGAAAGCAGTCAACAAGTGCTCAGCTTATGTGGGAACTCCTTCAAGACTGTTGGAAAGCATTCCAGGTGAAGCTGGTTGAGAGTGCAAAGCTATCCTCAAGGCAAAGGGTGGCTACTTTGAAGAATATAAAATATATGTTTAACACTTATTTGGTTACTACATGATACCATATGTGTTATTTCATAGTTTTGATAACTTCAATATTATTGTACAATGTAGAATATAGTAAAAATAAAGAAAAACCCTTGAACGAGTAGATGTTTCCAAACTTTTGACTGGTACTGTATGTAAATGAGATATTTCTGTATTTAATTTTCAATACATTTGCGAAAATTTCTAAAAACAATGTTGTCACTTTGTGTGTAGATACGTGAGCATTTTTTTAATCCATTTTTAATTCAGACTATAACACAACAAAATGTGGAATAGGTCAAGGGATATGAATACTTTCTGAAGGCACTGTAGATTCAGACATACTACATCAAGTTCTTTCAAGACGTAATAACGAATTCCCAGGATTGTGTTGAAGAAATCAGAGTTTGTTGGATTGAATATTACTGTATGTGTGTTTTGTGAAATCAGGACAGCCTTGAAAATATGATAATGCATCTCGTTAGATTTTATCCTGTGAATAAAAATCTTCAAACACTGCTCTAAAGTCTTAAAGTCTGTAATGTTTGTTATGAAGTAAATAACAACACATTGACTTATACCATTCTGTTGCCTACCTTCAAACCACCAAAGTCCCCTTCTTGTGCTTAAAAATCCAAGCTCAGTTTAATGAGTTGTTTTTATATATATATATATATATATATATATATATATATATATATATATATATATATATA
This sequence comes from Oncorhynchus masou masou, assembly GCF_036934945.1. NCBI lineage: Eukaryota > Metazoa > Chordata > Actinopteri > Salmoniformes > Salmonidae > Oncorhynchus > Oncorhynchus masou. Next base: position 29,889,472 of record NC_088242.1, read on the forward strand.
TATATATATTAATCCTACAAATACATGATTCTCAGCACTTTGAAAAAAAAACACTTTCCTCAGCAAATCAAGAAAGCTAGAAAATATCCCTAAAATTAAACAAAACTGACAAGCTAAACATTTTTTCGAACATTGAAACAAACAGAGAAAAATTGAAACCCATCACAAAAAAGATCACCCCCAAAAAATATATAATGAAATAATAAAAAAATCTACATCCTGTACAAACACTATGGCCCAATAATTTAAGAAAATAGTGTCTCTAAATCGTTCATATTGCTTTGTACCTCCACTGTTGCCCGTGTGAGGGTGAAGTCCCACTGTCTAACACTGAGCATTCCCAATAGTGGCCACAGGCAGGCGCTATCCAAAGTTATTGGTGCTGACTTCACTCCAGAGGTCATGGGGTCAACCTGCAGCCAATGGCGGCATGCAGGTGTGGTAGAGGAGAAACAGTCATGTTTGTATTCTTGTTTCAACTCTGCTTATGCTGTGTTCTTTTCACGTTCTTGTGGTTTTGGCAGTACAACAATACAAAGACAAGGGATGGTCACACTACGACAGTACTGCACGGATCCTCAATAAAACCAAGGATGATTTGACCGTTTTGTTGTAGTTTTACCATAATTACTCTCTACGGTATTATTACTACGACTATCACCATCACGGATACACCAAGTGTATCGTGTGTTTGCATGTGTGTGTCTGTGTGCCTATGTGCTTAATGGTTTGTCTGTGTGTGTGTGTGTGTGTGTGTGTGTGTGTGTGTGTGTGTGTGTGTGTGTGTGTGTGTGTGTGTGTGTGTGTGTGTGTGTGTGTGTGTGTGTGTGTGTGTTAGTGTGTGTGTGTACATCAGTGTGTGTGAGTGTTCAGTGCTCAGAGCTTGTCTTCTCGAAGGAGAAGCTGGGCAGAGTCAACAGCTTAGGGTTGGGCCCCCCTCCCTCCTGGCCCAGCCCCTCCCCTGCCCCGAGGTCAAAGGAGTCCTTGGAGTCACTGGAGGGTGCCCGTCTCCTCAGACAGGAGGTATCCCGGCTGGGTAAGGGAGGGAGCATTCCTAGGCCCCCCAAACCTCCCAGGGTAGGGTGGAGGCCGGGCTGGGACTCCAGTCCATCAGGGGGGTCTACGGAGATACATGGGGGGCTCATTTTCTTCTTGCGTCGGGGAGAGGGCAGGGTCTTTGTTGTAGTCTGGGAATGGATCTGGAGGCTGTCTGCTCGGGAGACGAACCCCGAGGACGTGGTGCTGCGCTGGGGACTGGACTCTACAGACGAACACACCTCCACTGAGTGGCGCCGAGGATCGTCCAACCAGGACAGGGGGCGTGGCCGGGACGCTAGAATGCTCCGACCCTGGGCGTCAGCGCTGTGGAACCTCTTCAGCTGTCTCAGGCACGGCCGGCTCCCCTCACCACGGCCAACCTCATGACCTTGGTAACTGCCATTGAGACCTCCGACCTCTGACCCCAGTCCGACACCGGTGACATCCTCACTCCCCGCCAGCCCCGCCCGGTTGATGAGCGACACCTCGTGGTCTGCCGAGGCCTCTTCCTGTCTCCAGGGGCGAGCGGAGGGGAGGGGAGGAGGGGGAGGAGAGGGAGGAGGGGGAGTTGGGTGAGGAGGAGAGGTGGTGCTGGTCGTGGTTTGAGAAGGGGTGTTGGGTGTGAACACTACTGGGGCGCGACAGTTGAGGGGACGCCCCTGGGGTGGCAGGGACCAGCCAGAGAGAAGGCTGCTGGTGAAGATGGGAGGATGAGGAAGAGGAGGAGGAAAGGGGGAGGGCTAGGGAAGCTACATTTAGTACCCCCTCCTCACACTCCCCTCCGTCAGACCACAGAGCCTCCTGGGAATCATTAGATACTGCCACCTGGTGGAGGAAGGAGGGGGAGAGGGGGAGGAGGGAGGAGAGGGATTAGGAGGGATGATGCAGTGAGGCAGAGTTTGAAAGAAATGGAGAAAGGTGGAAGAGGAGCAGGAGAGAAGAACAGGGAGAGGGGTGAGGCAGGGAGGGAGAGATTGAGACACAGGGGTTGGGTGGTTAGGGGGACATGAGGGTGTGAGAGGTGGGAGACTGGTTAGTGTGAGGTGACTGGGTGAGGATGACCAATAGGAGTGAAGGTCAGAGTTCACCATTAGACCAGCATGCTCTCAATACCGTCTCTGCCTCATTGTGATACAGAGGAAATGTTGAAATTGCAATAGAGTGCAGTACAATTTGTACGTCAACTAGTAAGTGTATTGCTGTATGTTTATTGCACAAGGAAACCATTCCAGGTTCAGATATGTGTCAAGAGTATCTGTTTTATGAAGAGATTCAGTGACAGCATGTGATTTACAGTAGCAGCAGTAGTAGGGCACAGTTTGTCTTAGCTAGGACACTGAGTACAACCGTGGTTTCCCAAGTTCTAATTGAGTGCCCAATGTTAATTCCCTGTTTAACAGAAGGAGTATTGGGAGATATGCCTGGTCTGGTGCACTGCATTTTGAGCCTCTTCCAAATGCCCAATATCCTCAATACCCTCTGCCCTTGTAGCCCAGTCAGCTAACTCCCCAATGACAAAAAATGTATTGGACATTTTAGATAGTGGTACTATAAGGCAGCACTTCAGCTTTTTTTCCTCAGAGGTCAGAGGGCAAAGGGCAGAGGGTACTGGGCCTGTGTGTAGCTACAGGAGAGGAAAGGTTAGTAGAACACAATGACACACTATAAAAGTTACAAAAGTCTCATATAGCATCCTTTCCATATCTTATGCAATTTGAGACCACAGATCTGAAGTATCTTGGTTGTTATGTGACAAAATATGGACAGAAAAGAAAAGGTAGCTATTTAAGAGTTTTGAGACAATTGGGACATGATTGTTCACAGAATATTCATGACTTTGAAGATTTGTGTGACTTGACAGAAAGCATGGATGATGTGACAACAGTGACATCTAGCGGACTAAGATATTATAACCAAGCCAATACCACAGCTGCAGTAGCACTAACAATGGAGCCAACTCCTCTTACATTTTTTTTATCAATACCTATTTGTGGTTGTAGAACATTTCCTGTCATACGGGGTAACATTAAAGAAAATGTCATATCATAACTCCTCAATAGTAACTATTTCATCAACATAATCATCTTCATACAATCACAATACTGCCCAACAAGGACAACAAGTGCCCTAAAACAGTCATACAAATATGTGGCCAAATATCATGGACAGAACTGACAGTCCTGATTTAAACCCTGAGTTATAACAGTGTAATATGTAGTTACAATAGTGTGATGTGTAGGCCAACGCCTACATTTAATAGACAAACTGACTGCATCTTAAACTCAAATACATTCCATCAATCAACAGATGTGTGATAAATATTTCAGTGGGTAGTTCATATGACCCTATAGGGGTTCAGAAACAATATAGTCCCCTATTTCTATGAGAATTAACAGTCTAGCCATTCCAAAACGATGTTCAACGCTACCTACTGTACGACGATGGGTCAAGTGAGATGCATTGTGGCAGATGGTCAGCAGAAGACAGACAAACAATGGAGCAAGAAGGGGAGGAGGAGAGGTCAGGGAAAGAGACATGTGTGTGTGAGCGCGCACGTGTGTGTGTGTGTGTGTGTTGGAGGCGGGGTGGATAAGAAATAGGGACGCTCAGTGTTTCTGAAATGAGCGGTAGCGGGTCAGGGGTTGTTATTTTACTGTTTCAGAAACAGGAGTATCTGTGTTTGATCAGCAGCTCCGGGTCTGGTGGTTGCTGAACTAGACTCTGTTGGTAGCGGACACAGGAACGGGAGGCAAGCAGATGGACAGAGAGATGGACAGGGGATGGAGAGCATTGTGAGGGCGGAGGGAGGAGGGATGGAGAAGTTAGAAACATAAAACAGACAGGAAGAAGGGAGGCAGGAGGGAGGAGAGAAGACAGCATTAAGAGCAGAGCTGAGAGGAAGGAAAGTTTACGAAAAACATCAGATCACAGCAGAAACATGAGGAGAAAAACACAATGATGAACAGTAATTTCTGATCGAAAACATTTGTTACCTCCGGTGTGTGTGTGTGTGTGTGTGTGTGTGTGTGTGTGTGTGTGTGTGTGTGTGTGTGTGTGTGTGTGTGTGTGTGTGTGTGTATGGGTTGTGTGTGTTTGCCCCTATGTCTGTGTCTCACCTGTCTGCGGAGTGTGCGGCTAAGTGTGTGTGTGTGCTGTGGCGGGGGTAGTCGAGGTATATTCTCTGAGTCTGAGAGGCTGTGAGGACTGATGGGTCTGAAGAAGTCTGTAGGCACAGCCGACTGCTGGGAGCTCTCCTCTGGTTGGGACCGCACCGAGGTACTGGAGCCTGTGGTAACACACACAACACAAATATAACTTGATTCTCTCACACAAAAACAACAAGAGATTATCAAAACATTAGGTGTGGGTGAGGTTGGTTCCGGCTCCTACTGTTCTAGAAATGTATTGTATCACTTTGATCAAGGGGAAAGGTTACTATGTGTGTGTGTATGTGTGTGTGTTTCTGGGTGTGTGTGTTTGTGTCCGTTTGTGTGTGTCTGTGTGCGTGTGTAAACAATGTCGGCATGTAGAGGGAGTCTCTGTACTGTACCTGACAAGGCGCTGCTAAGTGCCTCTATGTGCTGAGGCCCTGTAGCCTGTGTCGGTACTGGAGATAAGCCAGGAGCCAGGCCGGCTCCTGGGGGTCCGAAGGGCTCCAGAGGCAGGAACATGTAGCTGTCATTGGGTAGGGAGTGGGTGCGGCCCACCGCTGACTTCCGTACACTCAACAGGTTGTCCTCCAACGGCTCCCCAGGCTCAAGTAACTCCACCTGAGGGACAGAGAAGTCAGCCTCTTTCTGGACCTACTTGGCGGTCTGACCACAGGTCTTTAGCAGAGACTTCACACACTCACTCACACACATACACACATGAAGGAAGTAATTGTTGGCACACTGAGCGACAGACCAGACAGACGGCATCATTGCACTAGTGGCAGAGAGGAGACTGGCACAGACCTGGCTTTGGGCTCAGAGTTACTGAAACTAACTGAAACCACATTGTCTATGTCTTTACTGTAGCAAGACAAATGAATGAAGCATTTGGATGCTTGAGCTTTTTTTGTTGCTGTAATCGCTTACCGTTTAGGCCACAGATTTAGAGCAGGAGGGTTATTCTATCCCTGGGTTCTGAGAGACAGGAAATGCAAGCTAGGCCAGTGCCCTGCTATGTCCTTGGCTAGCAGACAACATATCTAACCCACAGCTACTAACCACAGAGATCGGAGTGGCACTACATTCACTTGTCACATTGTTTAAAACACAGAGGACGGCACAAAAGAGAGAGAGCAAGAGAGAGAGAGAGAGAGAGAGAGAGAGAGACAGAGAGAGAGAGAGAGAGAGACACACAAAGCGAACAGGGAAAAAAGAGAGAGGACAGAGACAAAATAAATAAATAGAGGTAGACAGAGAGAGACAGAGAAAGATAAGAAAGAGAGACAGAGACAAAAAGAGAAAAAGAGGTACGGGCAGGCGAGCAGGCGCACTAGTCTACTGGACTGGACTGGAACGGACAGACACCAGGCTAGAAAGGTGGAATGAGAAAGAGAGAGAAAGAGAGAGAGCGAGGGAGAAGAGCGGATGGTTAAAAAATCTCCAGGTTCTTCCAAACTCATGTGTGTGTCCTGCTCACATCTCTCTGTGTTTTACCTCCAGTTCTATGATCATTTAATGTGTCTTTGTGATGCATGTGCTGGGTTTGGAAAATCCCCCTGACACAGCTATTACATTCATCACACGCTACAATATAACCTGATTGATTAGTTCAACGCCCTTGTGATGAGTGGCAAGGTTGTATGTCGCCACCGCTCTCTGTGTCTGACAAGCAATGGAGAGAGAACGACTCTCAAGCTAACGAGGGTAAATTGGTCATAAATTATCCCAGATTGTTTCCCGACAACTCTCAATTAGCTACGGTGCGTAGGGGAAACTCAGAGAGCTGAGAGCAGAGATGTCCTCTCTGAGCCACGGTAAAGGACATTGTGAGGAGACTAATTAGAACTGAAGTAGTGTAGAGGGAGTAGCTTCACCTCGTGTCCCTCTCTACACTATCGCTGCCACTCAATTAGTGTTCAAGTTGACAAGTTGCTTGATTACCAAATTACAATAGTGTCATTACATGCTAAATTCATTGGTTACTTTAGACATATATGCCTAATTGACATCCAGAAGGTAACCTCCAACCTATAACCTATAACCCCAGAGAGAGTGAGACTGGAGGGGCCAGCTGAGTTCGGAAGCTCCCTTGGGAAAGGCTAAGCTACAAGAGACAGCAGAGGAAGAGGAGGCGATGGGATTAAGAGAGAGAGAGAGGAACTGTCAGTACGTTGGACTCCAGACTGGTTAGTAAGAGAGGGTTAATATCATCAGGGGTGGAGTCGTCGGTGAGAGCTAGGGACCAGGATTTGTCGGAGGTCAGAGAGAGAGCTTCCATCTCCGCTAGAGGGATCTAGATAGAGAACAAACAAGGCCCGGTGAGCAGAGAAGACACACACGCACGCACACACAATCCGACTAATCACACAAACAGACTGGCATGACTCATCCCACAATCTGATGACATGCATAGCACAGATGTGACAAGACATCAGACAGCGTGTGCTGTAACAACACACAATTACATACTGTAGATAGAACAAACAACCCTACACAACACCTAACACCTAAGATTGAATCAACAACAGACATATCAACAGATACATGGATAAATCACACACAAACCAACACACACACACAGATATATCAACCTAATTCCAGACAAACAGATATGACAAACAACAGTTCAAGTAAATATACAGACCAACAGTTAATGAAACAACATCCATCCATATAGATGACAAATACACGGCAATATGACGTCACACAGACAAACCACAAAATGGTCTATTATATATGATATTGAAAAGGTTCAACTTTTTATGTAGAGTAATTGACACAGGATGAGCTGGGATCATAAACAGTAGAGCTAGTAGAGCTAGCGTAGTTTCACAACACTGAGCACCATCTTCTAAGGGTTCAAACACTCAGAGCTTGCTCTGCTAAACGCTTACTGTTTCCGACTTCACTCCCTCACTCACCCCTAACCGGGAGAATGAATTGAGGAAATGCTTTTTGACAGGCAAACGACTGAGCCAGCCGTGCAGACAAGGGCAGGGGTCCTAACTGGCAGAGACTGAGTGGGCGCCTGGAAGAGATTTCTGCTAACTTTTCAGAATCAGACAGAGAGGGAGAGGCAGTGAGGCTATTACTGCTGCGGCATTACGTTAGCCTCAATCCATTTTAAAAGCTTTAGCAGACACTGTTTAGCAATGCTAATGTGATTGGCTGAATCATTTTGTCCTGAATGGGGAAATGGAGACATTCAGATGCATAATTCAACAGTGATACATTGCTCAATGTTCGGGAAATTATCACGTACGGCGTGTGTGTGTGTCCAGCCAGCTTGGCAGCGTAGTCAAATTATTATCATTAGTTGGTGCTCAATCCAATGGGTGGTTCGTTTTCAAAGCTCAAAGCCAAGTGTGTGTGTGTGTGTGTGTGTGTGTGTGTGTGTGTGTGTGTGTGTGTGTGTGTGTGTGTGTGTGTGTGTGTGTGTGTGTGTGTGTGTGTGTGTGTGTGTGTGTGTGTGTGTGTGCGGTAGGTAGGTAGGTATACTACCAAGCTGAGAGAGGGATATTGGAGGGTGACCACATTTCTAATAATATTATTGGCCAAGGAACACACAGGGGATTAGAGTGAAATGGGAACACAGTTAGAGGTGAGAGAGTTGAGTGTAGTAAGAGAAACAGGAGGGGGGAAAGGGTTGAGTTAGAGTTGAGGGCAGGGTGTGTGCCATAGATTGAGGCTGAGCGAAGACTTCAGCATGGGTGTGTGGGTGAGTGATCGGCTGAGGCGGAAGAATGGTGGGGTTGCGCAGGCGAGTTCATTGACCTTCTTGTCACTGCGGTGCTTGCTGGGTAGTGGGGGTAGGGCGTAGTAATGACATATTGACCCTGACAGGTTGTCCATCAGACTCAACTCTCCCTCCATCGAACCCTGGATCACCGAGGAGACCGAGTCAAACATCGCTCTTCGCTACAGATGGACATAGAGTGACAGAGACCGAGAGAGACCGAGAGAGAGAGAGAGAGAGAGAGAGAGGGAGAGAGGGAGAGAGACAGACAGACAGACAGACAGACAGGGAGACAGACAGGGAGAGAGACAGACAGACAGACAGAAAGAGAAAAGAAGAGAGAAACATAGACAGAAATAGAGAGACACACAGAAAGAAAGACACACGGGAAAAGGAGATCAGAAGGAGGAAGGAAGTGAGCGAAGACAACAAGGTCAGGTGTGGTAGAACACATGCAGAGAATAACACGCAGGTGGTGTGCACATGGTTCAGGACAGGCATCAGGTTGTTAACCTTCGTCTGGTCTACACAGAACCAATACTCGCAATCAGTCATGTTCCTAAATACTGAAAGTTCCTTCACCAAACCAGAAGGGGGCAGTAAAACACTACTAAAACTCCACTCTCAACCCCAGAGGGAGAGGAAACAGATTGGAGTTTAACCACACATGTTTCTGCCAGCGAGGGATGACAGAGAGGAGAGAGAGATAACATCAGAAGAATGATACAGCCCAACCTCTAGTCACTATAAAAAGGCCTGTTGGCTGGAAATAGCAGTCTAGTAAACAACATACGGCTGTGTCCTGTCTTTCCCATGGCATTACAGTGACCTACGGCTGGCACTCGTCTACTGGGACTGATACACATACGCAACTTTATTACGGGAAAAAGGTTCAGTACACATCATTGCATTTTGTATCCGAAAGTAATCTGGTCCTCTTTGAAGTCTCGTAGATCGATGCATTGCACTCTTTTTGTCTATAAAACCCTGTTGCTTAAACTTCTGTCATACCTATCTCATTGTTGTGTGTATGTACTGACACGTATGTGTAACTGTGCACACACACACACACGCACGCACGCGCACGCACGCACGCACGCTCGCAAACACACGCACGCACGCACGCAAACACACACACACACACACACACACACACACACACACACACACACACACACACACACACACACACACACACACACACACACACACACACACACACACACTACATGTTAATATTTTTAAATGCATGTAAATTATGAAGTATTTTGTCTGTAATGTCTGTTTCATGTGTCGGACCCCAGTAATTGGCGTCAGCTAACGGGGTTCCTAATAAATCAAAAACATTGTTAACCTTTATTATTTATCTTTATTCAACTAGGCAAGTCAGTTAAGAACAAATTCTGATTTTCAATGACGGCCTAGTGGGTTAACTGCCTTGTTCAGGGGTAGAACAGCAGATTCGTACCTTGTCAGCTGAGGGATTTGAAATTGCAACCTTGCGGTTGCTAGCCCAACGCTCTAACCACTAGGCTACCCTGCTGCCCCGAACTGTATAAGTCACCAGACCTGGACTCAAGGGGATGTATAACCCTGGAAATCCCTTCTATCTCCACCCAGTCAGGTAAATGTGTTTTTAGTTATTTTGCAGCTCGTGTGGAATGATTTCCAGAAGTCCTTAAAGTTGGTGTAGTTGGTACCTCTAGTGGAGGGATCATCAAATAGATTCAGCTGTGGGCTGTTTTCTTCTTGAGCGGATGATCGGGGAACCGGAATATAATTAAAGATAGTTTGTTGACCGCAAATTGGCTGCAAGAAGCCCAAAAGGATATAATAATTTCAAACCTTGCTTACATTCGTTTATGATCGTACGTCTCTCTCTATCATGCATGGCAATACTTGGGAACAGACTTGCAAAATGTAAATCACTTGGAGCTGATTCCCTGGTGTTTTTACAGTGTTTTATGTCCATATAAAAATGTAAAATAAAATATCTACAGTATCAGTCAAAGGTTTGGACACATTTACTAATTCAAGGGTTTTTCTTACTTGTTTTACTATTTTCCACATTGGAGAATAATAGTGAAGGCATCAAAACTACGAAATAACACATGGAATCATGTAGTATCCAAAAAAGTTCATTTGAGATTCTTCAAAGTAGCCAACCTTTGCCTAGATGACAGCTTTGCACACTCTTGGCATTCTCTCAACCAGCTTCATGAGGTCATCACCTGGAATGCATTTCAATTAACAGGTGTGCCTTGTTAAAAGTTAATTTGTGGAATCTCTTTCATTCTTAATGCATTTGAGACAATCAGTTGTGTTGTGACAAGGTAAGGGTGGTGTACAGAAGATAGCCCTATTTGGTAAGAGGCCAAGTCCATATTATGGCAAGAACAGCTCAAATAAGCAAAGAGAAATGACAATCCATCATTACTTTAAGACATGAAGGTCAGTCAATCTGGAACATTTCAAGAGCATTGAAAGTTTCTTCAAGTGCAGTCACAAAAAAACATCAAGCGCAATGATGAAATTGGCTCTCATGAGAACCGCCACAGGAAAGGAAGACACAGAGTTACCTCTGCTGCAGAGGATAAGTTCATTACCAGCCTCAGATTGTAGCCTAAATAAATACTTCACAGAGTTCAAGAAACAGACACATCCCAACATCAACTGTTCAGATGACACCACTACTAGGGAACAACAATAAGAAGGAGAGACTGGCTTGGGCCAAGAAACACGAGCAACGTTCATTAGCCTGGTGGAAATCTGTCCTTTGGTCTGATGAGTCCACATTTGAGATTTTTGGTTCCAACTGCTGTGTCTTTGTGAGACGCAGAGTAGGTGAACGGATAATCTCCGCATGTATGGTTCCCGCCGTGAAGCATGGAGGAGGAGGTGTGATGGTGTGGGGGTGCTTTGCTGGTGACACTGTCAGTGATATATTTAGAATTCAAGGCACACTTAACCCGCATGGCTACCACAGCATTCTGCAGTGATTGACATCCCATCTAGTTTGCGCTTAGTGGGACAATCATTTTTTTTTCAACAGGACAATGACCCAAAACACTCCTCCAGGCTGTGTAAGGACTATTTGACCAAGAAGGAGAGTGCTGCATCAGATGACCTGACCTCCACAATCCCCCGACCTCAACCCAATTGAGATGGTTTGGGATGAGTTGGACTGCAGAGTGAAGCAAAAGCAGCCAACAAGTGCTCAGCATATGTGGAAACTCCTTCAAGACTGTTGGGAAAGCATTCCAGGTGAAGCTGGTTGACAGAATGCCAAGAGTGTAAAAAGCTGTCATCAAGGCAAAGGTTGGCTATTTTGAAGAATATAAAATATAAAATATATGTAGATTTTTTTAAACACTTTTTTTTGGTCACTACATGATTCCATATGTGTTATTTCATAGTTTTGATGTCTTCACTATAATTATACAATGTAGAAAATAGTAAAAAAAAATAAAGAAAAATCCTTGAATGAGTCGGTGTGTCCAAACATTTGTATTTTTTTCTCAGAAAATTTGGGGGGCCAAATAAAACCACTGGCTCCCCAGTTGGGGAAACCTCCTCCAGGGCAATTCAGGCAGATTTGAGACAGCCTTTTTTTCTGAAGAATGTGTTTGTTTCATATTATTGATTGTGTTTTGTTTTTCGTGTTTTGTGTTTGCTTTTCATGTATTGTGTAATCAATGTGTATATAGATATGTATAGTACAATTGTTGTTGTTTATTGATGGGTTCATGCAGGGCTCATCTGCGAAAGAGACTGTAGTCTCAGCATGACTCCCTATTTAAATAAAGGTTAATATACAAGCAGACAAACACGCATACACAAGAGAGGGAAACTCGTTCAGGAGTTCTACAGTTGTGGACAAAAGCATCTGTCTGCAGATTCTACTGTAGCTCCTCAATGCTGATTCCTGTTTCCCGCTGAACCGGGGATAGAAAGTATTCCAAACCCCACCACTACACACACACACCCAGGTGTCAATCAACCACACTCACCTCTAGTGGTGGCTCCAGGCCTAGCGGAGGATCAGTGCTGATGTGTA